>NC_053026.1:492628472-492820492 GCF_003073215.2 Triticum urartu | reverse complement strand
ATTAAGATCTATAGAGATAGATCAAGACGCTTAATTGGACTTTCACAAAGCACATACCTTGACAAAGTTTTGAAGAAGTTCAAAATGGATCAAGCAAAGAAAGGGTTCTTGCCTGTGTTACAAGGTGTGAAGTTGAGTAAGACTCAATGCCCGACCACTGCAGAAGATAGAGAGAAAATGAAAGATGTTCCCTATGCTTCAGCCATAGGCTCTATCATGTATGCAATGCTGTGTACCAGACCTGATGTGTACCTTGCTATAAGTCTAGCAGGGAGGTACCAAAGTGATCCAGGAGTGGATCACTGGACGGCGGTCAAGAACATCCTGAAATACCTGAAAAGGACTAAGGATATGTTTGTCATATATGGAGGTGACAAAGAGCTCATCGTAAAAGGTTACGTTGATGCAAGCTTTGACACTGATCCGGACGATTCTAAATCGCAAACCGGATACGTGTTTACGTTAAACGGTGGGGCTGTCAGTTGGTGCAGTTCTAAACAAAGCGTTGTAGCGGGATCTACATGTGAAGCGGAGTACATAGCTGCTTCGGAAGCAGCAAATGAAGGAGTCTGGATGAAGGAGTTCATATCCGATCTAGGTGTCATACCTAGTGCATCGGGTCCAATGAAAATCTTTTGTGACAATACTGGTGCAATTGCCTTGGCAAAGGAATCCAGATTTCACAAGAGAACCAAGCACATCAAAAGACGCTTCAATTCCATCCGGGATCTAGTCCAGGTGTGAGACATAGAGATTTGCAAGATACATACGGATCTGAATGTTGCAGACCCGTTGACTAAGCCTCTTCCACGAGCAAAACACGATCAGCACCAAAGCTCCATGGGTGTTAGAATCATTACTGTGTAATCTAGATTATTGACTCTAGTGCAAGTGGGAGACTGAAGGAAATATGCCCTAGAGGCAATAATAAAGTTATTATTTATTTCCTTATATCATGATAAATGTTTATTATTCATGCTAGAATTGTATTAACCGAAAACATAATACATGTGTGAATACATAGACAAACAAAGTGTCACTAGTATGCCTCTACATGACTAGCTCGTTAATCAAAGATGGTTATGTTTCCTAACCATAAACAAAGAGTTGTTATTTGATTAACGGGATCACATCATTAGGTGAATGATCTGATTGACATGACCCATTCCATTAGCTTAGCACCCGATTGTTTAGTATGTTGCTATTGCTTTCTTCATGACTTATACATGTTCCTATGACTATGAGATTATGCAACTCCTGTTTACCGGAGGAACACTTTGTGTGCTACCAAACGTCACAACGTAAATGGGTGATTATAAAGGTGCTCTACATGTGTCTCCAAAGGTACATGTTGGGTTGGCGTATTTCGAGATTAGGATTTGTCACTCCGATTGTCGGAGAGGTATCTCTGGGCCCTCTCGGTAATACACATCACATAAGCCTTGCAAGCATTGCAACTAATGAGTTAGTTGGGAGATGATGTATTACGGAACGAGTAAAGAGACTTGCCGGTAACGAGATTGAACTAGGTATGGGATACCGACGATCGAATCTCGGGCAAGTAACATACCGATGACAAAGGGAACAACGTATGTCGTTATGCGGTCTGACCGATAGAAGATCTTCGTAGAATATGTAGGAGCCAATATGAGCATCCAGGTTCCGCTATTGGTTATTGACCGGAGACGTGTCTCGGTCATGTCTACATTGTTCTTGAACCCGTAGGGTCCGCATGCTTAAGGTTTCGATGACAGTTATATTATGAGTTTTGATATACCGAAGTTAGTTCGGAGTCCCGGATGTGATCACGGACATGACGAGGAGTCTCGAAATGGTCGAGACATAAAGATTGATATATTGGACGGCTATATTCGGACACCGGAAGTGTTCCGGGGAAGTTTCGGATAAAACTGGAGCACCGGGGGGTTACCGGAACCCCCCGGGGGGTTAACGGGCCTCATGGGCCTAAAGTGGAGAAGGAGGGGCTGCCAGGGCAGGCCGCGCGCCCCCTCTCCCCCTAGTACGAATTGGACAAGGAGGGAGGGGCGACGCCCCCCCTTTTTCTTCTCTCCTTCCCCCTCTCCTACTTGGACAAGGAAAGGGAGGGGAGTCCTACTCCCGGTAGGAGTAGGACTCCTCCTGCGCGCCTCCTACTAGGGCCGGCCGCACCCCCCCCCCTTGGATCCTTTATATACGGAGGCAAGGGGCACCCCTAGACACACAAGTTGATCCACGTGATCATATTCTTAGCCGTGTGCGGTGCCCCCTTCCACTATAGTCCTTGATAATATTGTAGCGGGGCTTAGGCGAAGCCCTGCGACAGTAGTACATCAAGATCGTCACCACGCCGTCGTGCTGACGGAACTCTTCCCCGACACTTTGCTGGATCGGAGTCCGGGGATCGTCATCGAGCTGAACGTGTGCTAGAACTCGGAGGTGTCGTAGTTTCGGTGCTTGATCAGTCGGGTCGTGAAGACGTACGACTACATCAACCAAGTTAACGCTTCCGTTGTCGGTCTACAAGGGTACGTAGATCACACTCTCCCCTCTCGTTGCTATGCATCACCATGATCTTACGTGTGCGTAGGAAATTTTTTGAAATTACTACGAAACCCAACAAAACATTGTGTCCCTCGTCTCCTATTACCATCCGCCTAGACGCACAGTTCGGGACCCCCTACCCAAGATCCGCCGGTTTTGACACCGACACCGATCCTGGTGAGGTTCGTGGCCATACTCGGTCTCGCACTGAGGGGTTTGCCCTCATTTGGTGACACCTGGGGGTTTAACCCATCTCCAATACGCGAACGACACCATTATGATGGTGGAGGGATCTGATGAGGATATTCAGAACCTCAAATTCCTCCTCCTCTGCTTCCAGGAAATGTCGGGCCTTAAAATAATCTTTGCCAAGAGCGAGGTAATGGTCATGGGATATTCCCAAAGGGAGGCCCAGCGGATTGCCAATCGTCTGAACTGCCGCTTGGATTCCTTCCCGATGACCTATCTTGGCATGCCCCTTAGTGATTCACGACTCCTGGAAAAGGATTTCCGTCTAGTAGTCGCCAAGCTCCAACCTAGAATGGAACCTTGGCAAGGAGATGGCTTTCTAAAGCCGCTCGAGTGATTCTAATGAACTCCTTCCTTATTAGCCTACTGATGTATATAATGGGATTCTATAGCCTACATGAATCCCTTCATCAGGAAGTTACCAAACTACTCTCCCGCTTCTTTTGGGCTGGAGAGAACAATAAGCAGAAGTACCATATGGTCAAATGGTCTAAGATCTCTAAACCTAAGGACCAGGGAGGCTTGGGGGTCATCTCCTCCAAGCGTATGAACATTGCCCCCCTGTCCAAATGGCTTTGGCGGATCCAGACTGAGAAGGGCGGCCTGTGGCTTCAGATTATTCGTGGGAAGTACCTTCGCGGGCAGCCATTAGCGTTTGCCTCTAGGTCTGGAGGCTCCCAATTCTGGCAATCGGTGATGTCTTTGTTGCCGGTTCTGCGCATTGGGGCCTCCATCCAGATAGGCTCTGGGACCGCCACCCTTTTTGGCTGGATAGATGGGCGGGACCCCGCCCCTTTGCAGAGCGTTTTTACGCTCTATTCTCTATTTGTGTTTGCCCACAGATCTCTATGGCCGCGGCACTAGAGAACCTAGGCGCGATTGCCTTCCGTCGCACCTTTGGGGCGATCGAACTTTCACAATATGATGAATTACTTGAATGCATTGCCCTTCATCCTCCTTCTCTGGAACCGGATTCGCTTTCCTGGCACCTCGAGCCAAACGGTAGATTTTCGACTAGATCCCTGTACCAGGTGATTGTGCCTACTCCTGGTCCAGTGGAGGTCACTGTGCTCTCGGAGATCAAACTCCCCCTAAAGATCTGTATATTTTTATGGCAATGGGTTAGAGGACGCCTCCCCTCGGGCACTGAGGTCCGTAAGCGTAATGGACCTGGAGATGGTCTATGTCCCATTTGTCTGGTTCCGAAAGATTGCAACCATATCTTCTTCCGGTGCCCGGTGGCGCAGTTCTTATGGAGCTGATTCCGGGAGGTAGTTGGGGGCACATGGTGCCATGACAACCTCCCGGATTTATTCGGGGAGGTCCTCCGGCTCCCCGGGACTAGGCGCGCCCCTATTTGGGTCGCGCTAGGTACCCTTGCCTGGTCCCTTTGGTGTACCCGCAATAAATTAGTCGTCGAACGAGTGATTCCGTCCCGTGTGACTGATGTGATCTACAAAATGTGTGGCTTCTTGCAGCTCTGGAGACCGCTTAGTAAGCGGAGCGATCGAGGCGTCATCGACAACATCATGGCGGGTCTTCGTGCCTCGGCTGCGTCTTTTGCTCCTCCCCCATCGCCTCCCCTGCCCCTTCCTGAGCCAGATTAGCGTCTCCTAGGAGCTTTTTTTGGGGCTTGTCTTGCTGTGCACCCAGCATGATTCTATGACTTATTGTACTTGTAACTTTATGTTGGATGCTTGGTGGTCAGGGTGGACACGGTCCGGTCCCGGTTCGAGCCGTCGTTTGGACCGGCCGCCGGCGGTCCGGGCCGGACCGGACCGGGCAACATGACGGTCCTGATCTTAGGGACCCGACCGGCGGCGACGAAGCCCGGGCCAGACCGAATGGACCGAAAGGACCGAATGGGCAGGGTTGATGTGTGCGGGTGCAGCGGCGAGCTAAGCAACGCGCGCGAGGGCAGCAGCGAGTTGGGCGATGTGTGCGTGTGATGTGACGAACAGGACGACGTGCGCGAGTGAAACTGACGAACTGAATTTTCTGAAACTGACGGAACTGAATTTTCTGAAAGTTTGACACCACGTTTTAACTGACAGTCTTCGCGCTCGTCCAGAAGAAGTGCATAAACGCCTCGAACAACAGCTGCGGCTTCACCTTCAGAGTGTTCGGGATCGTCCCCTAGTACTTCCTCGTGGCGCCGGCGAGGTGCGGAGCATTCGGATCGTGTCACAGTTCTTCAGAGCTTGTGCCCGGTGTGCATGTTTACTGCTTAGTTTTCCTTTAGTGCAGAAATCACTCGCCATGCAAAGTGTGCATGTCCACCTCTTCGATTAGTTTGAGGTTAGTTAGATCTGGCCGTTGTTGGAGATCGTGGCATGGCACAATTTGAGCTTATGCGGCGGCAATATAGCTGCGTACGGGTGGACGTTGGATGGCACGGCCGCAATACTCGTTCCTGGCTATTCTTTCGTTCCATTCTGTTGCAAGAAAAACGTCTTGACCCGCAGCTCGTGTCATGGCACGGTTGCGGTCGATGCAATGTTCGAGAACACCAGATCGATGCAATGCACGCACAACAGCGATGGCGTTCGGCGGCAAGAGGATACGGCGCACGGGGAGGAGAGGAAGGAAGGAGAGGGGAAGCTCCGAGACATCGTGGTTCACCCGGAGGTTGCCGGTGGCCGCGACGACGAAGAATGGCGGCGACGGTGACTGCATTTTCTCGGTCCGCCCGAGCGGCTCGGTGAAAGACCGGACCGGACCGACATTTTTTCGGGCTGAATATTGCAGCCCGGACCGTCCAGCTTTCCCACCGGTCCTGGCCCGTCCGGTCCGGTCCTGAACAGACCATGAGCGGGCCTAAAAGCTCGCTTGTTCCATCCAGCCCTACTTGGTGGTATGCTTTATAATATAAAGCGGGGGAAACCCAAATAGAGATATGGGCACATCTATAAACTGTTTTCATAGGCGGCAACTCTGAAACCCATATGGATTCGAACTCGTAGAGTTTTACGTTTTTATACTCGTGGGGAGTATAATATAAGTCAAGATCACCCGACGCACTTCTTCGATCACACATCGCCAACCGATCGAGCGCCACGAGCTTAGGGAGAGTCTCGCCGGATCGAGATGGAAGCGCCCCTGTCCATATACGATGATCAACCAGTTCAACTCCGCCAAGAACGCCGGCGTCCCCGCTTAGCACGTGGCGAGGACCGCCTCGGCGCACTCCCCGACGATGTGCCCCTTCTCGTGCTCCATCGCCTTGACACTAGATCCGCGCTCGTCACCTCCGCGCTTTCCAGGCGCTGGGCGTGCCTCCCGCAGGAGCTCCCTAGGCTCGAGTTCAAGGTCCGCGACATCCTCCCACAGCGCTACAATCAGTACCTCCGCCGTCGTACTGACGCCGCGAACAGATCCCCTTGTTCCGTGTGGAAGCCCACAAAGCTCGATCTCGTCCCCAGCCGGTCGGAGCGCCGTGGTATGCGCTTGCTGGCCGATTCCCTCGGCGGCTTCCTGCATGCGGACGAAGCTAATCCACGTCGGGGCGTGCACAGCGTCAAACTGGAGATCTTCCCCACCCACAATTCCGGTAACTTGAACCGACTCGTTGCCACAGCCATCGGCGCCTGGGGAGTAGAAGACCTTGAGGTCGTCGTCCTCAACCCAGACGCACGTCACAGCGCAGACTACAGCTTCCCGCATCATTGTTTTGCCGATTCCAGTTTTCCCAATGGCGGCGTGAAGCTGAAAACGTTGACGCTGAGCAACTGTGCTCCTCTCGCAGCCAGACCGGACGCAAACACGGCCACAGCACGCGCATTCAGCGCGCTCACCGTCCTTGTCCTGCAAGACATGCCGAGGACGACGCGCAGCCACGTCTACGAGGCCATCATCCGGGCGTGCCCGGCGCTGGAGGTGCTGCACCTCAGGTCCTGCGGCTGCCGCAGGAGGTCCTTCTCGGTAGACGCGCCCGACTCGCGGATCACAGAGCTACTCATCGAGTTCACCGCCGCGCGTACGGGAAGATCGAGCTGCGCGCCCTGCGAATGCTCGAGAGGCTGGCGTGCATGGGCGCTCCACTCGATCTCAAGTTCGGCTGCGTGCCCCACCTGGCGGGCCTCAACCTCAGCTACGACGAAGACGCCAATTCCAAAACTCCAGAGTTCGTGTTGTTCGGCGTGCGAACTACGTGCCTTCTCAGCAGCTTCTTGACCAACCTCACGAGCTTAGAGGACCTCGTCCTCCGGTTCACCGGTCCTGAGATGTGGATAGTACGGCCTCTCGACGACATGCCGCCGGTTGGGCAAGCTGAAGAGACTACTCGTGGCGGACATGCCGTCGTCGTGTGGACATCACTTGGATCCGTTACGTCCTGGAGGCCGCGCCTTCCCTTGAGACTCTGCACATTCACGTCACGGACGACGATGACGCGGGTTCCGTGGGAACGGTGGCCAGTAAGCTGATCCATTGGCCGTCGTCGTCGTTGGACTTCAAGCACCAGCGTCTCCGCGAGAGGTGGTGGTGGGCGGCTTCGAAGGTACGCGGAGGCAGGTGCACTTCGTGAGGTTCCTCAGGCGTGCGTGCCATAGTGCTCCGAGACATCGTGCTGCTAAGGCATGGCCATGTGGTAGAGAAGGGGCTCTGGGATTGGGAGACTGTGACTCCGAAGCAGGAGTGGCAATGGATTGAGGAGGAGAGATGCGCAGTGATGAGTGAGATCGAGGATGGCACGGATGACGTTGCTTGCTGCGCATCTCGAATAGTTTTGGGTTTTACCCCCACATGAGGAGAATCGTTTGCGAGGTTGTGGGTGTCAAAGGCTGTAAAACAATTGATTGTGAACTTGTACGTGCATTATGAACACATCATAAATGGATAGACAGTATACAGAACGAATCTCTAGCATGTCCGCTATATTTCTGGCCCGCAAAATCGTTTACTAAACCGATTTTGCGGGAAGTTATGCACCGCCGGCAATAAACATAGGTCCCACTACAACAGAACACACCAGAGTTCATACATAAAACTAAAAACATAGATAAACATAGATCGGAGGTGGCGGCGGCGGCTCATGGCTTGACGTTGTGGTAGTACTCCTCCGCCGACCTCAGAGAACGTTGGCGAACTCGTACTCTTCCTTCCACGCCTCGAGCTGTTCTGCGGCGCCATCTTCAACAGCCGCCACCTCGTCCTTGCGCAAGCGGCGAGCTCAACCTCCGTCTTGTGGCACCGCTTGTTGGTTGGCCAAAGCATTTTACCGATCTTGAAGAATCGAGCCCACACGCCCCGGCTACCGCTGCGGAGAGCCCACCACGTTCGCACGTCCGCTTCGAGCGCCACGGCTCGACGGCGGGCTGGCTGGAGCTGTCGGGTCCGGGCAAAGCCATAGACCGAGCCGTCCCCACGGATAGGCGATCGTCCGAAACCGTGCGACGGAGGACCAGAACACCTCCCCCACCTGCATGTGGCCCTGATATGTGTATGAAAGGGTGGTATGATGTTTAAAGAGCCAACACACAACTTTGATGTGTCACCCGCTTCACAAACGATACAGTCAAGCACGAAGGTCCTACACTTAGAGTGTGACACCCCCCAAGTTCGAGGTGACGGGAGGGAATCATATGAAGAAAATGCGCTCAAACTTGGTTGGACGTGATATGGACGTGGCGGCCACTGATGCTGATATTATTCGTGTTAATTTACTAGCTGCGCCAAGGTTGAAAATTGATGCATTAGATGGAAAATCATCCAACCATGCTGATGCGTTGCATGTCTTGATCGTGAATGAGAACATGCCCAAAGGTGTTCAGCTTGTCCATCAGACCGAGGAAAGGGGCGTGAGGAATATGGATGGATTTGATCCCTCGTATGCTATGCGGCTTGCGCGTTGCGGGGAATCGCTAGGACAGGGGCTAGATACACGTGGACAAACAAGCAACTCTCTCCGGTACGGAGCGTTCTGGACCATGTGTTTGTTACGGCAGACTGGGAAGTGATCTTTCCCATGTGTACGTTGGTCGCTGAAACGCGCATTGGTTCTGACCATGTACCACTGATCTTGGACTCTGGGGAGGATAGGATCAAACGTAGTCCACGTTTCTACTTCGAAACAGGGTGGTTCGAGGTAGAGGGTTTAGTCCCCTTGCTCCTTGCGCGTTGGGAGCAAGCTAGGGCTGCGGCTGGTCGTTCCAGGGGTCCTCTTGACACTTGGGTTTCGGCGGCCGGGGCCCTGCGTGGTTTCCTCCGAGGGTGGGGTGGAAACCACAGGAGTGATGCTAAACGAGCAAGGGAAGCTCTTATCGAGGTGACACGATATAACCGAGCTTCTCCTTATGCATGTGCAAGCATTATCTCAGAGAAACACTTCGTCACGGCAAGGCAGGAGCTGCTCGGCTTAAACTACGCGCTATACGCCCCCTCCAGAAAATCAAGAGCTAGAAGCCATCCGGCAGAGGAGCAGGGGATAATCCATGAGTTTACTCGGCGAGCCATGTACACTCGCCGGGCGGCTATCGCGATAGTTGGATAAACCCACACTAGAAGGCGATCTAGCAAGATCAATGAAAGCGGCTACGTTGTTACATAGCTCACGTTCACAGCGACGGGGAGTTACCGGCAGAACGAAAAGAGTTCTCTGAACTCCACCGCCACGAGAATCTGCCCAATCTGACTACACTGGCGCTGTACTATGTCAGAGTCACTAACCTGGCCCGGGATCTCCCCGGACATCGCCCGGATCTGATATACTATCATTGATTCGGACTATAACTGTTGCGGGATACTAACACATCGTACAGGGCCCTTTAACGCGACACGAGTCAAGGGGCTCACCTTCACTGCACGTAGTACATGGGTGGCCTATCATAGCGACTTTTGGGGGACAAGCACGATACAAACGAGTAGTCGCGAGATCTGGAAGGAGGAACCACAAGCTTCGAAGCCTCGGAAAAGCCTCGAGGCACGGCTATTCTTGTCCTCTACCTGCCACGGGGGAGATCGACGCAATGCAGTTCTTGGTCCCGTCAGGACAAATAAAGAACTAGCAGATACGACTGCCGTCCTACGACGAGACCCCGGATGCGTTTGACGGTGCGCTTCTATCACCGCGCGCATCGGTACTATCCACCGAAAAAACCAAATACGATAACGCGTAATCCACGGATACTAAGACGAGGACATTCTATCTACCGCGCAGGCATATATTCCTCTCAACTAGGAAGCTTATGACCTATCATACAAAATTTAAGGGCCGCACTATTCTAACAATATCGCCCCATGAGACCGAGGACTAAAAATAGCTTATTAACAAGCGTGAGCCTGGTCAGCAGATTGGCCGACATCCTCCAAATCCATGCATACAACTCATCACACAAGCTTGCGTCCCCGCTACCGCACAGCGGTGATGCCAGTGCGTACGGGCGCCAATCGCCCCTCAAAGCAACCCAAAGGCGGGAAGCTGCTACCTTATTCGGGATGAGTGAGGCTCAGACCTACCAGTCGGCCTTCCCTTACAACCAATATAACAGCAACCCACTGACCGATAAAGACCGACCCTCCCGAGCCACAAACAGCGCATGCAACGCCCTTCACATAACAACACTGCCACCCTGGAAGGACTCCATGCAGGGTCGCATGGTAGCGCAATGACAGGGCTAATGCAAGAGATTATCTCATACACTGCAGCTTAAAATCGGCCCACCACGAGCGGTCTAGCCCTCGAACATCAGTGCAAAGACATATTCACGTTGACCTGGCAGCAGCAGCCTTATCACGCACCGACCGTGACACAGGAGACGTGTGCGCATTCGTGACGTTCTGACTCACGAGTAAGGGATTCGAGTCGGGTGTTGTAGACATCACCGGGCATCCAGACACATTAGAATCTTCCAAGGGGGACAGACAAACCCAGCAGCGCATAGATCAGAGACTAACGGAAAGTGACGGAACACATCATATCACAGACAACAAACGAGAACTCAGCAGGGGAGGATCCACCGCCGCTGACCTACATTTCGACTCTCTTAAATCTATTTGTTGCATTACATTGAGCGCAATTCTTAATCGCCATCAAGCGTGATAACCAACAGAAAAGTTAACAAGAGGCCGCATGCCAGCAAGGTATCGCTCGAGTAGTTCGCAGTGACACAGCCGTCATATACCAGCCTTCTGGGAAGGATCCACTCACTTGGGAAATCTATCATATAGAGTGCGAACTATGATTACGTACTTTGGTATTGTGCTGCTTACCGAAGTCGATGCATATGACCATAAAGCCTCAATTATAGCGAAGGTCGAGCGACTCCGATATAAGCGTCATTCTGCGACAGCTTTCCTACAAAAGCTTGCCGAGCAGATCAGTCTTGCATCGCGCTCCGGTCAAGAATCACTTTCTAAGTGAGAGGTGATAGCCAATGTTTGTGGCTGTTAGTAGACTACACCCATTGCCCACATACGCATAGGTTGTGCCAACTCGCGCTAGACTTATCTGCAGAGCTCAGGGAGGGACATGTCTCCATAAGTACGTCATGACCTTTCACACCCACCCTATCGGACAAACACTATCTCGATTTCTTGCGAGAGTGAAACCATGTACAGCAAGCTGGCAGAACCGACGAGAGTTCACGCGACACCGCGGACGCAGGTTATCTCCGCGGAACATCGTGCATGATTTATTGACAATGACTATAAGTCTTGTCTCGCTTGTCTTCACGTGTGTCTTAACTACTGGGCATCAGCATGTCTTCCTTGACCTGCTCGCCTGCCGAGGAGTCCACGCCAAGCTCGACACCACTCGTACCGTCCGGTCTAAGTTCTTTTGGGAAGGAACTGGGACAAAAAAGAAATACCACCTGATCAAGTGGGCGGCGCTTTGCCGACCCAAGAAATTCGGTGGCCTAGGGATCCTTAACTCCAAACTCATGAACGTTGTGCTCCTCGTCAAGTGGATCTAGAAACTTTCCCAGAATGAACAAGGGCTTTGGGTGGATATCCTTCGCGCTAAATATTTTCCCGATGGGAATTTCCTCACCTCTAAGGCTAAGGGATCGCCTTTTTGGAACGGGATCCAGGCTGTTAAGCCTGCCTTCACGTTAGGAGCCAAGTTTTGCGTTAAGAATGGCAACTCCACGAGGTTTTGGCTCGACCATTGGCTTGGGCCGGAACCTCTTTGGCGCAGTCACTCTGTCATCTACCAATTAGCCACTAATAAGGATGGCAATGGGTCGGGTTTGGATCGGGTTGAACAATCTCAAATCCATATCCATGCCATGTCTTTGCAAAGACAACCATTTGCCCGAAGTTGCGACGCGTCTCACCACTCCTGCATTCACCATTGTACGGGCACTCGATATGGCCGAACCGGGCTCTAAGACTATCTTCTGCAGCTGAGTTGTTCACACTCTGTCCCTTATCACGTAAGGCTGACCACTGCAGTTCTCCGTGGATCCTCACTCGGACCACGGGCAGGGAAGATGTACGGGATCGGCACAGCAGATCGCCTATAATCTTATTAATCTAGAACACCCGTAGTAGACCCAAACTTGAGAAACACTGAGCAATACCACCGGGCATTACTTCAGAACATAGCTAAGGGGCTCAGGACAGAGTCTACATAGGTCGCCTGATATGAAAAGGTGTCTCTCTTGGCCATTGAGATTATCCATATATGACCGTCTCGGCCCTCTAACAACATTGCCATTAGCACACACAGCGCGACCTATCTTTCATATTTCGCGATCTGGATTTAGCGTTGTGTGCCCGCAGCACACAGGTCATCAGCAAAGATGCCATTAACCTCACAACGTGCAAGTCTTTGCTATAGCTGCCACTAATTAGGATTCCTCAATATAACGCTTCGGACTCCGTCGGCATCCTTACTCTCATAAATGGGCGTGGCTTTGTGCCCGTGCTTATGATTCGAGGTACGAAATCAGCCATCAGGTGTGCGCGCGTACAGACTGGGCCATTATGCTGACTACTCACACTCAGTCGTGGCGACTAAGATGCCTAGTTAGCAACACAAAAAAGATTCCCTAAGCCATCTAATGCCTGCTTGATATATTCTTTCACACAATGTCACTTGTTTCTCCAGCACACTGGAACAAGTCGGTCCCGCCGTTGGGTGAAACGGGCGTATCAGAATCTCGATCGACCGAGGCCATGAGCGTATTGTCAGCCCACACAGATTCAGTATCAAGGCCTCATGCACTCAGGAATGCAATAGCTCGCTAATGTGCTATCTCGATGTTGAAGGTCAGCTTAAAACTATTTTGATAGTGTGATGTTGTTATCTTCTCTTATCTATCAGGCTCATCAGGCCGTTGGACTGATAGCAGTACTCTTGGGCTAGATACGCGCCATTATTAATACTCTTCTGTTGTAACGGCACTGAGAATGACTATGGTGCGCATCTGCCAGTATCCAGACTAGCGCCCTTTATGAATTAAAGCCGCCAAGGCTCATTCGCGTCGATATTACGTTACGATACCTCTAACCTATAAATTACTCAATCGTAGTGTTAGTGTCACAAGTGTATGAGTTTCACTCACTTTTTCTACACATGTTCAACAGATAGAGTTAAAGTATTCAGATAATGGCATAGCGAGTCTATGATGCTCATGCTTGATATTAAATTTACTTCTCTACACAAGGCTCTGCCTTACGAAATCACAGATCGGAATCTTGTAGGCGTCCGTAGGATCTATACACAGGATCCTGATGCTTAATGTGGCAGCGGGAACGTCGGCCCACAAAACAACTCCAGATTTCATGCGAGCACATTCCTCGGTAGGAGATACATATCTAGTCTGAGTCGGTATCTTGTTATATTTAGGCCCTCCGTGTTTTTTGTGTTGCTTTACCACTTACGTTTGTTAGACTTTCTTGCGGCACCCCGGGGAAGTAGAGATAAGAATCCGATAGGTCTAAAGTTTAAATGCGGGTTGCTGCTTAAGTTCTAGAAAGTCGGCTTGTATTATAAAAGCCAAGTCCAGCTGGTGCATGATACGTGTTATCTAGTAGGATAGGCATTGGTACGACGAGTTGACACACCGTCATTGAGCCCCTGACGCGTAGTCGACCCTTCGGTCTTCATTGGATATTTCGAAAGTGCGGCCATTATCCCTTCAACAGGTGTTTCATATGAATCTCCTGTCACAACATCATCTTACAGCTGCGGGTGTGAGTTCCTGGACGCCGTGCACCGTGTGGAAGGTGGATTACAGAGGTCGTCGGAGCCTAACTAGCGATTCTCGATCGTTATTCCTCTCGGGGGGTTCGGCTCAGTGCTCTGTATTCGTCGTGGGAGATATGGTTCGCAGAAATGCATAGGTTTCACGCGCTCACAGTTCCCGTCATCGAACTTATACATTACTCGTAACCCGCGACTATGTGGCTTTATGCTTGAACCGGTGTTCAGCAGCGATGGCACGGTATTTGTAGTCGTAGATTGCATGGCCATACAACGCCGGCACGCCCGACACACTGTGCCTCGAGGTCGTCCGCTCACACTCATACGACGGTGTAATTGACATGACCCTAACTACGCGCAACTAGAGGAATGCACCCATGGCTACCCCCGGTCAGGTCCCGTCAAGCCCGTGTAGACCCAGGATGCGTACCGTTTCTCAGCAAAGTGACATGCCTTTAAAAAATTATAAAAACATTTTCTTAACATGAAACATCACTCCAAACCAATATTTTACACTTTCTACAAACGGCAACTCAGAACTTCTTTCAAGTATGCAAGCATCGACCACATAGTCCGCTGCTGAACCCCGATCCGCGGCTGGCAATATGGCCCGAACGGGAGGTAGAGAACCCCTCCTAACACTCCCACCACCACCCCCCCCCTCTGTCAAATTCATATTTCTTAGATTTTTCCGATATCAAATTACAGTCACGCACGAAGGTTCTTGAAATAAAAGTTACAAAAATGAAGGTATGAATTTCCAAGTTTTAGAATGATTTTCAAAGAATATCAAATTTGAATTCAAAAACCTAGGATAAATTTTGAAACCTAGTAAGAGTTCTAATTCCCTCTTATTTTTGTGATCAGAATGGGTATAAGATTTTTCAAATTTTAAAACATTGATAAAAAACTAATATTTAGACTTTGAATGAATATACTATTTGAAATTTGAAATTCAAAGTTTATTTATGTGTGAAATATGAATAACTCGAAAAAAACACGAGAAATTGTTCTTGCTATTGCTAGCTAGCCTATTTATTTGAATTTGAAACATTTAGTCCAAATAAAAAGCAAACTGCAATTGGAAAAATGAAAGAGAAAAAAAAGGAGCAATACCGTGGGCGGGCGATAAACGAGTCGGTCCAGATGAACGCGTTACAGCTGCACTGTCACGGGGCGCAGAGGTGAGGCAGGGTCAAACTTTAGTTCCACCTCGCCGCGTGGGAGACGTCCAGATCAGCTTAAATACGCAGCCGCACGACCTGAGGTGCAGCACAAACTGCCTTCTCCGAAAGGCATGTGGCCTTGTTGTGGAAGTGGTGGAACGAACGAAATAGAGTGAGACATGGGGAGAAAAGGCTGACGCCTGATGCCTTTAATTCTCAAGTTCTCCTCAAAGTGGCAGAATGGGGCATGTTCTTCCCAGGGTCGCCTTTAAACGTTTTTGAACATTTTATTTAACTAAAATTCGGCGAATGGGACAAATATTCGGCGAAACAGTACATTACTTCGGCGAACAGAAATAGTTTTTACATAGATAAAATACTTAAAAAAATAAACGCGACTACAGACCGAATAACGCACTAAGAGAGGCGAAGTCGCCGCCGTCGCCGCCAGCACTGAGCTTCCACCATCCCCGGCGCGTGCATGTCGGTGGGCGCCGGGACGTTGGCCTCGAACAACAGGTAGGCTTCCCACTCGTGCAACGAGCGGCGGCCGAAGCCATTGGCCGCCGCACCATCGCCGGGGAACCTCTCGCCCATAGTCGCGGCTGGCCACGGGGAGGGAGGGGAGGTACGTCGGCGTCATCGGCGCACGGGGAGAGAGAGCTGTGGGCGGGGTGCGGCCACAGGCGAGGGGAGGCGCTGTTTATATAGCGGCCAGGGGGTGTGGGTGCCGGGTGTACGCGTGGCGGGAGAGGAGGCGCTGTTTAAATAGCGGCCGGGGGGTGTGGGCGCCGTGTGTACGCGTGGCGGGAGGTGGGGCGTCGCCGCCCGCGCCGCCCGTGAGGAATCAATGAAAGGCTGACCGGCGGCAGCCATGGCATTGATTCCCTGCAGGAAACCGAGGCAATGAGGACGATGAGGCGCGGGGGTCGCTGACTCGGCGGGCCCGCCGTTCTTTCGCGCCAAAACCGATTGCCCTGGCACCCCCAGCGCGCCGGGTTCGGCCTAGGTCCGCCGGCGAAAAACACGCCTGACCGGCGGCACTTGGCATTGATTCCCCGCAGGAAACCGAGGCGATGAGGACGATGAGGCGCGGGGGGCTGACGGCGGGCCCGCCGTTTTCGCGCCAAAACCGATTGCCCTGGCCCCCCAGCGCGCCGGGTGGCCTAGGTCCGCCGGCGTATTTCGGCCAACCGGCAAAACACGCTCCTGGGGGCGCGACTGGGCCGATTTTTGGGCGCCGACTCTAAAAAATCGCGAGGGGGGGTGTTGGGGACGCGGCTGGAGATGCTCTTACAACCAGACCACCGCGTCAGGAGGATGGGGTTGCATAGCAAGGGCACCGGACGGGGACATTTTATTTGCAGCAGCCAGTCCTCTCAGCTATTTGTCTGAACCGATCCATGCTGAAAGTATTGCACTTCTGAAGGCGATCGAATTCTCCAAGAATTTTGGAATGGGTAAGGTCATTTTTGAGACAGATTACATAAACTTAAAGAAAACAGTGATCTCTGACGAAAATGACAGGTCGACTTTGGGCACTCTATTCAGAGAAGCAAAGTTCCGCCTTCATCTGGGGTTCATCGAGTACCGAGTTGAGTTTTCTCCTAGAATTTGTAACACTCCAGCGCATGTGCTGGCAGGTCTTGGTACTAGGGAAATTCGTAGTGACCATATTTTGTGGATCACGAATTTTCCCACCGATGTAATCCGTGCAGTGGCTGGCGATTCCGCCGTGACCACAGGTTAATGGAATGCTAGGTGTTCCATGACAAAAAAAAGGCCTGTCACCAGTCACCGTTGGGCTTGATAGGTGATGGACCGATTACGTTACTTATGAGGTGGCAACGCTCGGCGTTTGCCTAAATATGCCGAGTGGCCGATCTAAAATCTCGGCGAATTGGGAAACATAAGGCAGAAAATGATTCCTGTAGTGATTGTATAAATTTTGCCTAGTGTTTTTCATAGCCACTCGGTTTAGGTGTCTGTTTGCTGAGTGTTTTTTTTTGCACACTCAGCACAAGTGGACTTTGGTAAGTGTATAAACTTTGTCAAACGTTGTTCATCGGTACTCGGTTTAGGTGGTCGATTGAATGCACTCGGCAAAGAACCATTTTCCCATAGAGATGGCTACTTCCACAAACGACGGTAGAGTTTCTCTTAGCTACTACTATTTTTTTTTGGAAAAGGAGGTTAAACCCTGGCCTCTACATTAATTGATGCATGCAGCGATCTTTATTAATTATTCCACAAAGGTCTGACAAGAATATACATCAATTCACCGAAGCCACCACTCACACTTACAACATGTGGAGTGCTCTCACTCCTCATATCTAAAACCGGTGTCGTCACCGATCCATCCACATAACGTATTGGGGCCAACAGCCAGTGCAACCTACCTAAAACGCACACCACATGCTTACATTTAGAAGCCACCATCATCATCGGACCGCTGACCCATCTTCAGAGAGAGATCCACATCATCCTGGCCATTTCCAGACATTTGTCGACGCCACCACGGCGCCCAACGGTGCCATTGCCCTGCGCTCATTCGTCCAGACGTGAAGACTCTGGAAGATCCATCGTGCGTACCAGCTGCCAACCAGGCATGACTTAGCATAGCACCTGTCGGTCAGGCATGACTTGGCAGCTCCATCGAAGCTCCGTGCAAGATGAAGCCGCTCCACCTCCTGCCTCTGTCTTCCAGCGCTGCACCACAAACGATGCTCAAAAGAAAAACGACACCATAGTACCACCATCGTCTAATCTGGAAGACCAAATCCTAGGGTTTCCCCCGAAGCAGCACAAGTGGGTTGACAACAGTTACACGACGATGCCTTCATCGAGGTAACGACGCAAAACGCCGCCATCGCCCGCCAACGACTCGATTTTGACCGGTAACTATGTCTTACCGACTCGTAGCTGGGACTAGATGATGAATCTCGAGATCACGACCATCCAGCCGTAGGCCGACCACCTCTGACGGAAGAGATGACCACCATCGCCGGCTGCACCGGTTAGAACAAATCTAACCGGAGGTGCCCCCGACGTGACCACCAGGCCCTCCATGCCGCCGCTGCCAATCCAAAAGCAGATGGCGCGCCGCCGTCGCCGCCGACCGCAGCGCTGCCGCCGCCTGAACAAGGCAGGCCGCCATTCTCGCATCCCACGCCGCCTCCGACGCCGCCGCGCCACAGCCATCGCCGTCGCCAACACTGCCACCGCAGCCGCCATTAGGACGCCAGCCAACCGCCACACCGCCGTAGTCCAAATCTGGGCCGTCATGAACCAGATCAGCGCCCCCGCAGTCTAGATCGGGGTCACATCCTCGAGCCAGGGCGTCCAACGTCATCCTATGACCCGCGAGAGGGAGGAGTGCCTCCATCGCCGCCGCACGCACAGGCTATGCCCGGCGCGACGGAGGGGAGGGGGAAGGAAGGAGCGGTGAACTGGCGGCTAGGATTAGAGGCCCTCGGTCGCCCGCGCGGGGGGTGGGGGGGTGGGGGGCTACTAATGTTTTGTTCAACCATGTCTTATGCCATAACTACTACTCCATACGGCGGTGAATTCATTCCCGGACCTTGTACACACCGTCCGTCACATTATAGGAGATGGTCATTTTTAAAGTTATTACCCTTACAGTAAGGAGAGGTACTACTAGTTTAGAAACCGCAACAATGAGCCAGGAAGCGGCGGTATCGGGAAGACAGGTGCGGCAGATGCCGTCGGGCGTTAATAGAGGTTTGCAACTACATACGGAAGCCAAAGTCTATCATTGCAGCTTTGGAATTGGAACATCTCCAAAAAACGAAAAAAAAACTTTGCAATTGGAACACGAGTCGGAGTGGGGGTGCAATCGCCGCCGCACGTTGGGATTCTTTTGCTTCAACCAGCACCTTTTGTAACGCCGAGACCGATGTGCAGGTGTCGTCCAGTATTCGCTGGTGTTGCCTGTTCATTGCTTGCGTGTCATGCATTTGCATATCATGTCATCATGTGCATTTCATCTGCATACGTGTTCGTCTCATGCATCCGAGCATTTTCCCCGTATCCGTTTTGCATTCCGCGCTTCGTTCTCCTCCGGTGGTCATTTCTACCTTTCTTTCGTGTGTGGGCATTAAACATTTCCGGATTGGACCGAGACTTGTCATGCGGCCTTGGTTTACTACCGGTAGGCCTCCTGTCAAGTTTCGTATCATTTGGACTTCGTTTGATACTCCAACGGTTAACCGAGGGACCGAGAAGGCCTCATGTGTGTTGCAGCCCACACCCCTCCAATTTGGCCCAAAACCCACCTAACTCTGCTCCATCATCTAGAGCGTGTTCGATCACGATCGCGTGGCAAACCGCACCTCATTTGGACTCTCCTAGCTCCCTCTACCTATATATAATGTGTGTCTCCCCGAAATCCTCGCGCAGATCTAACCCTAGCTTCTTCCCACTCCGCCGCCGGACATGTCCGCGCCCGCCGGACGCGTCCAGCCTCCACCTCACGCTATCCAATCAGAAGCCGCCACATCGCCCCGCCGCCACTCTCCTCCAACCACAGCGCGCCATGTCAGCGCCCGCGCCGCCCCACCTTCGCCGTCGGCCGCGGAGCCCATCCGGGGCCCGCGCGGGCCCAGTTTCGCCGCCGCCGCACAGGAGCGCCCGCTCCCCTTCGCCTTGCCGGATCGGCGCGCCGCCGCCGCCCCTTTGCCGGCCATCGCCGGAGCTTCGCCCAGCCGCTTCGCCAGGTCACCAGCGCCGCCATCCTCTTCCTCTCTGCTTCTCTCTCTCATGAGCGCCCTCTCTCTGTTCTCCCCAGGGGTCCTCGCCGGAGTCCCATGCCCTCGTGCTCGTCGCCGGAGTGGACGGGTCTCGCCGGATCTGCCGCCCTCTCGTCGAACCCGGCCTCCCCGTCGTCCTTGAGCGTCCTCCGCCCCAGATCCATGCCCCGCCGCCGATCTACCCGTTTCCGGCGCCTCCCGCGTGCCCCCGGCCTCCGCAGCCCTCGCCGGGGTCCCTGTACCGCCGCGCCGCTGCCATGGCCATCCTCGGCTTCGAGCTCAGGAGGAGCACGACGGGGCTCTCGCTCACCTGTGCCTCGTGGGCCGGCCCATCTCTCCAGCTTCCCTGGCCCAGCTCCAAATCCGCGCCGCCCTTCCGGCCTGCCTCCTCTTCCTTCACGGGCCGCAGCCCAAGGGTGAGACACCCCCAGCGCCCCGCCTCTTTTTCTTTCCCTTCCTGCTGTTGGGCTAGTCCATTTCGGCCCGTGATGTTTATTTTTCAGCGCCTGGGATTTTTCCTAATTATTCCAGAGTTTGCGAGTTTTGCAGAATAGTCCCCCTAGTTCATGCATTTAATAACTCACTAACCGTGCATCGGATTAAAATGATTTATATATGAAACTTGTTCAGAATTTTGTGTAGATTAATAATATGAAACTTTCACCCATGTTTAAAATGTTAAAAATGTTGTTTGCATTAATTTTCTCCTATGCCATGTTAAAATGATTTGTTTCATAACTAAATAACTGTAGCTCCGAATTTAATAAACTGTATATGTAAATGGGGTAGAATTTTTCCTAGTTTAACATGGTGCACTCACCTTGCATGTTTAACAACTCTAAAATTATGTTTAGGGCAGAACAGTACCTAACCCTAATATATGCACATGAGGAGTCCCGGATTTGTTGTTTGTTGTTCCCGGCCTCATTTAACCTTGACTAGATAGGTAGTTTTCTTTTTGTTTCCCCTCTTGACATGTTTAACAACATTTAATATTGTTGGGTACATAAACGAGATCGAACTAAATAATTGATGTGGTGCTCCGTCAATATGCAACTCGTTGCATATTGAGCTTCCACTTAATTTGTAGTTTTGCTTGTGCATTTTGCCATGCCATGGTTCATTAAATTGGACATGCATCATACTTGTTTGTGCATCATGCCATGTTCATGTCGTGGTTGTTTACTATGTTTGTTTGTTTTCTTTTCGGTGTTGCTTCTTCGGGTTGGGTCCGGTAACGTCGAGTTGTGAGGATTCGTTCGACTTCGTTCGTTTGTCTTCTTCATGGCCTCGTTCTTCTTCCTTGCGGGATTTCAGGCAAGATGATCATACCCTCGAAATCACTACTATCTTTGCTATGCTAGTTTGCTCGCTCTTTTGCTATGCCAATGCTACGATGCCTACCTTTTGCTTGCTAGCCTCCCAATTGCCATGTTGAACCTCTAACCCACCTTGTCCTAGAAAACCATTGATTGGCTATGTTACCGCTTTGCTCAGCCCCTCTTATAGCGTTGTTAGTTGCAGGTGAAGATTGAAGTTTGTTCTTTGTTGGAACATGGAGATGTTGTTTCCTTTTTGGAGCATGTTTACTTGTTGGGATATCACTATATATCTTATTTAATTAATGCATCTATATACTTGGTAAAGGGTGGAAGGCTCGGCCTTATGCCTGGTGTTTTGTTCCACTCTTGCCGCCCTAGTTTCCGTCATATCGGTGTTATGTTCCCGGATTTTGCGTTCCTTACGCGGTTGGGTAATAATGGGAACCCCTTGACAGTTCGCCTTAAGTAAAGCTCTTCCAGCAATGCCCAACATTGGTTTTACCATTTGCCACCTAGCCTTTTCTTTTCCCTTGGGAGTTGCGCTCCTAAGGGTCATCATTATTTACCCCCCCGGGCCAGTGCTCCTCTGAGTGTTGGTCCAACTTGTCAGCCGCCGGTGGCCACCAGGGGCAACTCTGGGCTGGCCTACTGGAAGTTTGGACGATCCGGTGTGCCCTGAGAAAGAGATATGTGCAGCTCCTATCGTGATTTGTCGGCACATTCGGGCAGTGTTGCTGGTTTAGTTTTACCCTGTCGAAATGTCTTGTTGTACCGGGATACCGAGTCTGATCGGAACGTCCCGGGTGGAGGTCTATTCCTTCGTTGACCGTGAGAGCTTGTGATGGGCTAAGTTGGGACACCCCTGCAGGGATTTGAACTTTTGAAAGCCGTGCCCGCGGTTATGGGCAGCTGGGAATTTGTTAACGTCCGGTTGTAGAAAACCTGAAGTTGACCTTAATTAAAATGAATCAACCACGTGTGTAACCGTGATGGTCTCTTTCCGGCGGGGTCCGGGAAGTGAACACGGTTGTTGGAGTTATGCTTGACGTAGGTTACTATAAGATCACTTCTTGATCACACTTTTATCGACTGTGCTTTGCCTTCTCTTCTCGCTCTCATTTGCGTATGATAGCCACCATATATGCTAGTCGCTTGCTGCAGCTCCACCCCATACCTTTCACCTTACCCATAAGCTTAAATAGTCTTGATCGCGAGGGTGCGAGATTGCTGAGTCCCTGTGGCTCACGGATACTTCCAAAACCAGCTTGCAGGTGCCGATGAGTCCGTGCAGATGACGCAACCAAGCTCAGGAGGAGCTCGATGAAGATCTTGTCCTTTGTGTTGTTTCGTTCTAGTTGATCAGTAGTGGAGCCCAGTTGGGGTCGATCAGGGACCTTTGTCGCATTTGGGGTTCTTCTTTTATTTTGGTTCCGTAGTCGGACCATGAGTGTATTTGATTGATGTAATGTTTATTCATGTAATTGTGTGAAGTGGCAATTGTAAGCCAACTATGTATCTCTTTCCCTTATGTATTACATGGGTTGTGTGAAGATTACCTCACTTGCGACATATGCCTTCAATGCGATTATGTCTCTAAGTCGTGCCTCGACACGTGGGAGCTATAGTCGCATCGAGGGTGTTACAAGATGGTAATCAGAGCCTTCCCCGACCTTAGGAGCCCCATTGCTTGATCGTTTTTAGTGGCCGAGTTGTGTCTAGAAAAATGTTTTGAGTCATTTAGGAATCATATATCGGAGAGTTTAGGAATTCTTTTTACTTCCCAGTCTCCTCATCGCTCTGGTAAGGCATCCTGACGTAGAGTTTTGACTCTTCTCTTCTCAAATTTCACTAAAAAAAATTTAGGATCACGCGGGTATCTTGGAATCGTTTCGATGGGTTTATGATTAGAACATTGTCTTGGTTCCTCCTGTCAGGGGTTTTGTGGAAGTGTCCCGGGGAGTTGAGCTCTGAGGTGTTGTCGTCGTAATTTTATCGTTGCAGTTCTGGAATACCTGAGTTTAGTACGCCGACATCGAAAATCTCTTTTATGCAGTTCGTTGGTGAGATAACCTCGATGCCACCCAGTACTGGGGCGGGAGTTCGGGAGTATCGCCATAACTTGTATAACGGATGCTTTTCGAAGGTTGAGGTAGATGATTTCCGAAGGTTTCTTGGTTATGTGTTGAAGGATGGATATAGCTGGATGTAGGATTTGCTAGTTTGGGTGAGATATTATGCTTCCCCTGTATCCCCAACACCTGATTGCATAACCGGAAAATTTCGGGAGTTTCATAGGTGGGAATTCAAGTAGCTCTTAGGATATCTTTCCGACGGATGTATGATATGAAATTGGGGTTCGACGTCTAGTGGTCCGCCTATTCACGGTCGGTTTTACAGTGGTCTCGTTGTGTCTTAAAGAGTCCTTGGCTATGCCGACTCAGGGACGCTTCGTATGTCATGTGCACTGCCTTGTACATGATGGTGTTGTACGATCGAGCCCGTGTAGGCCCCACCATGAAAACTTCGGACGAAATCTCTATCATATGTTTGTTCCGGCTTATTCCGCAAGCCAATCCTTTGTTTTGTTTTGAGTTGTGGTATTCGAGTTGCTTCAAAGTCAAATGTTGATTCCATACCTTTCCTAAGTGGTGCTCTCATATTTCTATGTGGATACCAATCCTTCTTGATCATCGAGATAGTCATGTCAATTCTTTTTCCAACCGGCGTGTTTTCTCTTCAAGTGGATTCGATCATTTCAACATCAGCAAGATCAATTATCATTTTTTCTCAACGGTGTTTGTTTCATCCGTCTCCAAGTTGCCTTTGTTTTACCCGCCCTCCCTCCCTTGTTTTTCTTTAAGGACTCAAATTTCTTAAATCAAGTATCCTTTTATTCTTGTGAAGTCTCTCCATTCTCTTCTATCAATATTCGTATCCGGTGTTTCTCATGAAGATACTAACGGAGCTTCTAGCTCATCATTCTTCGTTTCTTTATCTTCTCCGGTGGTTTCAATTCAAACTTTGGTATTGAGCATTGTCTTTTCTTTTTGTCCAATGCTTTTCTTACGCCAGTACACCTCTTAATCATCCACTCCTCCCGATTCATTTTTTCCGGAGTGCTCAAGATATCTCGAAGATTCATGCTTCCACTCTGCGTTCGTTCAAGATCTTTCGAGGTTGTTATCTCATTGAAGTCATTTTATTCAACCAGTGCTTTCTCTCTTTTAAATCTTTTCAACGGTGCTTATTTTAAGTGGGCCCTAACCCACAGATCTTTTCCCAGGATCTTACCTGACTCTTCTTATTCTCCCGGAGTTAGTCTCAAATTCTTTCCAAAAGTTTGACGTAAGAATGAATTATCATCAGTCCAATGCTTTTCTTCAAGATCTATCGAATTATTTTCATCGTGGACTCAATCTCTTCGCTTTTTGATTCTTCCGGAGTACCTAAATAATTCATGGCGGTATTTCTCGTCGTCGTTCTTAGTTTGGAAGACCGAAGAAGATTCTTCTTTCAACCTTGCTCCATTATCTTCAAGTTTCGTCATTCGAGATTGTTGCAATCCTCTCATAATTGTTTTCGATTGTCAGAATTCTTTCTCACCCATCCGGAGTAATTCAAGAGTCTTCTCAGTTTGATTATCCAGAGTTCATCAAATAAGATTTATCCATTCCAGTTTTCATTTATCTTTCTCCAAATCTTACTGGCGCATCATTCAAGTGTTCTCTTATCAGCTCGTGATCACTTCGTTCTCATATATCTAAATTCTCTCAAGCACCTTCGTTCATTTGCTAATTCTTACCGGTGATGCACCCCTACTTCAATCATTTTCAATTTTTACGGTGGGTTCGTTCAAGATTTCTTCTTCTTTCTTATCATATCAATTTATTCGTTGTTTCTATCCTACTGATGGTTCGTTGAAGATTTTCTCGAGTTTATGCGATATCTCTCTTAATCCTTTCTACGAGAATGAGTAGTGTGCCAAATCCGTTGATTGTCATCAATTTAAATTGGTGATGGATAAGCATAATGCAATTCTTATTCTTGTTTCATCCTAATGATTAATTCCCTATTCCGGAGGCTCATCAAAATTCTTGGTCTCAATTGTTCATCTTATTTTTTTTCCCGGAGTTCCTACCTCTCGCAATTATATCACCACGGAGATTCATCTAAATCGTTGCAAGTCTTCACCTTGTGTTGCCATCTTCTCTTGCCTTTCGTTTGAGCATCCTTTTGTTTACCGGAGTACTTCATCAAGGTTCTACATGTTGGTTCATCAAGGATTTAATTCCTTCTCAAAGTTTTCATCGAGATTCTTTTAAGAAGCTCAAGCATTCTTCATCGTGCAATCTGGAGTGCAATTCTTCAACCGTTCCATTCGAGGTGGTATTATGTCATTTTGATAATTTGAGTCATGTTTTCATGATTCACATGTGGTCAAGAATGAGATATTTTAAATCCATCAACCTCCTCGTTGGGTTATCTTGGGTTATATTTCACCAAAAGCCTTTCCTAAGGATTGTTGCTATAATTGTGCTCATATATGATCCAAGTTCTTCATATATCCTTCCGGTGATAAGCTTTCTCGTCTCCTTGTTCATATCAATCCAATTCTTTTTCCGTGAGTGGCAAGTTGTCATCTCTTAATTTGGGATATACCCCACAAGACCATATCAAGCTTATTCTTTCGTTGTTGGTTTTTTTCCAACAACTCCGTTCTAGCATTTGTTGTAACCGTGCTCTCTTAAGATCTTGTTTCCCTTCGTTCCGGAGACATTGTGATGTTGCTCTCCTCAACCCATCTTCTCGGATTGTCAGGACCATGTTTTGATCGTGCTTATCCTTTTAACCGGAGTGTTGTGTCCCTTTTTGCTCAAGCTCTTTCATTTTACCAAGTTCTTCATGTCTTGTAAACTGGAGTGCTGCCCGAATTTTGGTTTTCCTCGATCCCCTTCCTTAACCGGAGTGTTTTTCTATATATATCTTCCCTTCAACCTGAAGGTTTTCTGCAATGTTCTTTGTCCCTCTTTTCTAACGGAGTGTTTTCAACTTCATTTATCTCTGTTGTATTCTTTTCTCAAAATGGCTTAACCTTTTCAAGGTTCTTTGGTTTCACTCGTTTGTCAAAGAAGCAACTTAATTTTACCTCTTCTCTTCCTCTTTCGTTTTTCCCTCCGGTGCCATTCCAGATCTCGGGACGAGATCCTCTCGTAGTGGTGGAGTGTTGTAACGCCCCGAGACCAATGTGCCAGGTGTCATCTAGTTATTCGCTGGTGTTGCCTTGTCATTGCTTGCGTGTCATGCATTGCATATCATGTCATCATGTGCATTTCATCTGCATACGTGTTCATCTCATGCATCCGAGCATTTTCCCCGTTATCCGTTTTGCATTCCGGCGCTTCGTTCTCCTCCGGTGGTCATTTCTACCTTTCTTTCGTGTGTGGGCATTAAACATTTCCGGATTGGACCGAGACTTGTCATGCGGCCTTGGTTTACTACCGGTAGACCGCCTGTCAAGTTTCGTATCATTTGGACTTCGTTTGATACTCCAACGGTTAACCGAGGGACCGAGAAGGCCTCGTGTGTGTTGCAGCCCAACACCCCTCCAATTTGGCCCAAAACCCACCTTACTCTGCTCCATCATCTAGAGCGTTCGATCACGATCGCGTGGCCGCAAACCGCACCTCATTTGGACTCTCCTAGCTCCCTCTACCTATATATATGTGTCTCCCTCCGAAATCCTCGCGCAGATCTAACCCTAGCTTCTTCCCACTCCGCCGCCGGACATGTCTGCGCCCGCCGGACGCGTCCAGCCTCCACCTCACGCTATCCAATCAGAAGCCGCCACATCGCCCCGCCGCCACTCTCCTCCAACCACAGCGCGCCATGTCAGCGCCCGCGCCGCCCCACTTTGCCGTCGGCCCGCGGAGCCCATCCGGGGCCCGCGCGGGCCCAGTTTCGCCGCCGCCGCACAGGAGCGCCCGACTCCCCTTTGCCTTGCCGGATCGGCGCGCCGCCGCCGCCCCTTTCCCGGCCATCGCTGGAGCTTCGCCAGGTCACCAGTGCCGCCATCCTCTTCCTCTCTGCTTCTCTCTCTCATGAGCGTCCTCTCTCTATTCTCCCCAGGGGTACTCGCCGGAGTCCCATGCCTCGTGCTCGTCGCCGGAGTGGACGGGTCTCGCCGGAGCTGCCGCCCTCTCGTCGAACCCGGCCTCCCTGCCGCCGATCTACCCGTTTCCGGCGCCTCCCGCGCGCCCTCGGCCTTCGCAGCCCTCGCCGGAGTCCCTGTACCGCCGCGCCGCCACCATGGCCATCCTCGGCTTCGAGCTCAGGAGGAGCACGACGGGGCTCTCGCTCACCTGTGCCTCATGGGCCGGCCCATCTCTCCAGCTTCCCCGGCCCAGCTCCAGATCCGCGCCGCCCTTCCGGCCTGCCTCCTCTTCCTTCACGGGCCGCAGCCCAGGGGTGAGACACCCCCAGCGCCCCGCCTCTTTTTCTTTCCCTTCCTGCTGTTGGGCTAGTCCATTTCGGCCCGTGATGTTTATTTTTCAGCGCCTGGGATTTTTCCTAATTATTCCAGAGTTTGCCAGTTTTGCAGAATAGTCCCCCTAGTTCATGCATTTAATAACTCACTAACCGTGCATCGGATTAAAATGATTTATATATGAAACTTGTTCAGAATTTTGTGTAGATTAATAATATGCAACTTTCACCCATGTTTAAAATGTTAAAAATGTTGTTTGCATTAATTTGCTCCTATGCCATGTTAAAATGATTTGTTTCATAACTAAATAACCGTAGCTCCGAATTTAATAAACTTTATATGTAAATGGGGTAGAATTTTGCCTAGTTTAACATGGTGCACTCATCTTGCATGTCTAACAACTCTAAAATTATGTTTAGGGCATAACAGTACCTAACCTAATATATGCACATGAGGAGTCCCGGATTTGTTGTTTGTTGTTCCCGGCCTCATTTAACCTTGACTAGATAGGTAGTTTTCTTTTTGTTTCCCCTCTTGACATGTTTAACAACATTTAATATTGTTGGGTACATAAACGAGATCGAACTAAATAATTGATGTGGTGCTCCGTCAATATGCAACTCGTTGCATATTGAGCTTCCACTTAATTTGTAGTTTTGCTTGTGCATTTTGCCATGCCATGGTTCATTAAATTGGACATGCATCATACTTGTTTGTGCATCATGCCATGTTCATGTCGTGGTTGTTTACTATGTTTGTTTGTTTTCTTTTCGGTGTTGCTTCTTCGGGTTGGGTCCGGTAACGTCGAGTTGTGAGGATTCGTTCGACTTCGTTCGTTTATCTTCTTCATGGCCTCGTTCTTCTTCCTTGCGGGATTTCAGGCAAGATGATCATACCCTCGAAATCACTACTATCTTTGCTATGCTAGTTTGCTCGCTCTTTTGCTATGCCAATGCTACGATGCCTACCTTTTGCTTGCTAGCCTCCCAATTGCCATGTTGAACCTCTAACCCACCTTGTCCTAGCAAACCATTGATTGGCTATGTTACCGCTTTGCTCAGCCCCTCTTATAGCGTTGTTAGTTGCAGGTGAAGATTGAAGTTTGTTCCTTGTTGGAACATGGAGATGTTGTTCCTTGTTGGAACATGTTTTACTTTTTGGGATATCACAATATATCTTATTTAATTAATGCATCTATATACTTGGTAAAGGGTGGGCTCGGCCTTATTGCCTTGGTTGTTTGTTCCACTCCTTGCCGCCCTAGTTTCCTTCATATCGGTGTTATGTTCCCGGATTTGCGTTCCTTCGCGGTTGGGTAATAATGGAACCCTTGACAGTTCGCCTTAAGTAAAAGCTCTTCCAGCAATGCCCAATGGTTTTACCATTTGCCACCTAGCCTTTTCTTTTCCCTTGGGAGGTTGCGCTCCTGAGGGTCATCATTATTTACCCCCCCGGGCCAGTGCTCTCTGAGTGTTGGTCCAACTGAGCGATGTCCGGGGCTACCAGGGGCAAACTCTGGGCTGGCCTACCCGACGTCTGCATCCGGTGTGCCCTGAGAAAGAGATATGTGCAGCTCCTATCGGGATTTGTCGGCACATTCGGGCGGTGTTGCTGGTTTAGTTTTACCCTGTCGAAATGTCTTGTTGTACCGGGATACCGAGTCTGATCGGAATGTCTCGGGTGGAGGTCTATTCCTTCGTTGACCGTGAGAGCTTGTGATGGGCTAAGTTGGGACACCCTGCAGGGATTTGAACTTTCGAAAGCCGTGCCCGCGGTTATGGGCAGATGGGAATTTGTTAACGTCCGGTTGTAGAAAACCTGAATTTGACCTTAATTAAAATGAATCAACAGCGTGTGTAACCGTGATGGTCTCTTTCCGGCGGGGTCCGGGAAGTGAACACGGTTGTTGGAGTTATGCTTGACGTAGGTTTTAGGATCACTTCTTGATCACACTTTTATCGACCGTGCTTTGCCTTCTCTTCTCGCTCTCATTTGCGTATGTTAGCCACCATATATGCTAGTCGCTTGCTGCAGCTCCACCTCATACATTACCTTACCCATAAGCTTAAATAGTCTTGATCGCGAGGGTGCGAGATTGCTGAGTCCCTGTGGCTCACAGATACTTCCAAACCAGCTTGCAGGTGCCGATGAGTCCGTGCAGATGACGCAACCAAGCTCAGGAGGAGCTCGATGAAGATCTTGTCCTTTGTGTTGTTTCGTAGTTGATCAGTAGTGGAGCCCAGTTGGGGTCGATCGGGACCTGTCGCATTTGGGGTTCTTCTTTTATTTTGGTTCCGTAGTCGGACCTTGATTGTATTTGGTTGATGTAATGTTTATTCATGTAATCTAAGCCAACTATGATCTCTTTCCATGTATTTACATGGGTTGTGTGAAGATTACCTCACTTGCGACATATGCCTTCAATGCGATTATGTCTCAGTCGTGCCTCGACACGTGGGAGCTATAGTCGCATCGAGGGTGTTACACCTTTCACTCATCAGCAACTCCCAAACCCCGTATGGGTATGAATTCAGACTCATCCTCCTGAGTTCTATGCTTCTATAAATAACTTGGGATCGCCCGGCTCACCCATTCCGTCTGACATTGGGCCAAGTCGAGCGCTACGAGAGTTCATCAAAAGCGATCAGCCTCGCCGATCGACATGGACGGGCCTCTGTCCGTATGAGATGATCAGCCGCTCGCACTCCTCTGGGTCCGCTGTGCGTCCGGCGGCGAGGAGGACCGCCTCGGCGCACTCCCCGACGACATGCTCCATCTCGTGCTCCGCCGCCTTGACACCCGGTCCGCGCTAGACACCTCCGCGCTCTCCAGGCACTGGGCGCACCTCCCGCGGGAGCTCCCCGCGCTCGAGTTCAAGGTCCGCGACATCCTGCCCCAGTGATACAATCAGTACCTCCATCGTCGTACTGACGCCACGAACAGCCGCCAGAAACCATGTTCCATTAAGAAGCTCATCAACAAGCTCGATCTCGTCCTCAGCCGGTACGAGCGCCGTGGTATGCGTTCGCTGTCCGATTCCCTCGGCGGCTTCCTGCATGCGGGTGACGCTAATCCATGCCGATGCGTGAACATCGTCAAATTGGAGATCTTCCCCACCCACAATTCTGGTAACTTGAACCGACTCGTTGCCACGGCCGTTGGCGGCTGGGGAGTAGAAGACCTTGAGGTCGCCGTCCTCAACCCCGGCGCACGTCATAGAGCGGGCTACAGCTTCCCGCATCATTGCTTTGCTGATCCCAATTTCCCGGGCGACAGCGTCAAGCTGAAGAAGCTAAGGCTAAGCAACTGCCCTCCGCTCTCCGCCGGCCCAGACGCTAACCCGCCATCGCCACGTGCGTTCAGTGTTCTCACTGTGCTCATTGTGCAAGACATGCCTAAGTCGACGGGTGGCCACGTCTACGAGGGCGTCATCCAGGCGTGCCCGGCACGGGAGGTGCTGCACCTCAGGTCATGCGGCTGCCGCGAGAGATCATTCACCGTAGACGCGCCCCGCTCCCAGATCACAGAGCTGCTCATCAAGCTCAGCGGCCGCACGCTCGGGATGATTGACCAGCGTGCGCTGCCGAGGCTCGAGAGGCTGGCGTGCATGGGCGCTCCGCTGGAGCTCAACTTCGGCTTCGTACCGCGCCTCGCCCAGCTCAACCTTCACCTACGACGAGGATGCCAACGCCAAGACTCTGGAGTTCGCCTTGTTGGGCGTGCGCAACCTATACCTTCTCACCAGCTTCTTGAGCCGCCTGACGGGCTTAGAGGACCTCGTCCTCCGGTTCACCGGGCCTGAGATGTGGGTTTTACTACCTCTCAACGACATTCCACCGTTAGACAAGCTGAAGAGGCTGCTCGTGGCGGACGTGCCATCGTCGTGGGACATCACTTGGATCTGTTACCTCCGGGAGGCTGCGCCTTCCCTTGAGACTCTGCACATTCATGTCGCCGACGATGACGATGCTGGGTCCGCGAGAGCGGTGGCGAATTAGCGCGAATAAGCTAATCCCGTGGCCGCCGTCGGAGGTCAAGCACCGGCGACTGCGCGAGGTGGTGGTAAGCGGCTTCAAGGGGACGCCGAGGCAGGTGCACTTCATGAGGTTCCTCATGCGCGCGTGCACGGAGCTCCGAGACGTCGTGCTCCTCAGACATGGCCAAGGACGGCACAGATGACATTGCTTGCTGCACATCTCGAATAGTTTTTGGGTGATTTATCCCCACTCATGGAGATTCATTTGCGAGGCTGTGGTTGTGTCGAAGGCAGTGTAAAAAAATTGATTGTGAACTTGTACGTGCATTATGAACACAGCAGAAATGATGGACAGTATAAGAACCAATCTTGTTTGGACGATAGAGATCAAATTTCAGGTTTAATGCTCTACCGTGTTGGCTGATGATTTTGTTTGTCAATCTCAAGACCCACTGATTTAGTCTTTCGAAGGTGTTCATATAAGTCGGATATGCATGTGTGCGTTCATACGGAGAAGTATATGTGTGTGTTTGTGAACGTTTATTGTGTTTCTCAAAAAAAAGATGAACAATATCAGTGATTGCATTTTTACTGGGAGCTTATAAAAAGTAAAGAAAAAAAAACCGGAACAAGTCCTTGAGTGAAGGCATTGACCCTATTCATATCTATCTTCAGGGTGTAATAGATACATAGATTCTTAAGAACTTTTAATAAAATTCAGAGCTACTTTTGAGTTGTAATGATGATTTTTTTTCTTTACGAGCGACAGTAGCAGAGTTATTGGGTCGGCCCATGGGAAAGATCCCTGTGAAGCCGAAACCCATACAAACTCGGCTTCGTCCAGCAAGCCAAAACCCATACAAACTCGGCTTCGTCCAGCAAGCCGAAACCCATAGGAACTCGGACACGTCATCTTTTTCATCGAGTTCTATGCTCCCTCCCGCACGATATAACCTCACGCGCATTGTTCCATCTCACATTGTCTCAAGTGGCCGATCGAGCGCCACGAGTTCACCAAGTGAGTAGTCTCGCCGATCGAGATGGCCGCGCCGCTGTCCGTATTTGATCATCAGCCAGTCCGTGACCGCCAGCGCCATCGCGCGGCCCGCGGCGAGGACCGCCTAGGCTCACTCCCGGACGACAAGATTCACCTTGTGCTCCGCCGCCTCGACACTCGTTCCGCCCTTCCTTTCACAAACGTGCTTTGGTGGTTGCCAACTAGCATGGGTAGCTCCTCGACCAAACGACAGGTGAGCACTTTCTCAAAAATCTTGATAGCCCCATGCACAAGGCTTATCATCCGAAAATCTCGCACTTCCAGTGCTCCTTCCTTCTTCGGCAAGAGGGAAACAAGGGCTTTGTTGATGGCGGCTAAACCCCTCATGTCGCCCTTGTAGAAACACTCCATTGCTTTCATGAAATCGTCTTATATAATGCTCCAACACCCAACGTAGAACCTGCCAGTAAACCCGTCCGGCCCCGGGGCCTTGTCCAGTGGCATGCTCTTGATTACCTTCTCCACTTCCCCCGCGGTAAATGGCTGCTCGAGATGCGATAGGTCGTACCGTGGGAGCTCAAGGATACCTAGGTTGATGGTATAGTTTCTAGCTTCCGAGGTGCCAAACGCTGCACCAAAATATGCATTAACTGCCGACGCTACTTCCTCCTGCCCGGTATAGAGGTTGCCGTTATGCTTCACCACACGCAAGGTGTTCTTCCGCTGCCGGTGGCTAGCCTGTTGGTGAAAGAGCCTAGTATTGCCATCTCCCTCACGCAGCTGAAGTAACCGAGACCTTTGCCTCGCAATAGTCCTCTCCAAGGAGCTCAGACCGAGTAGCTTTTTCTTCAGGCACATTCTTAGTTCCTGCTCGGCATCAGAGAGGGTTCTCATTTCCATAGCTGTGTCCAACTGCTTAATAACCTCAAGAGCAATAGCGATTTGCAGTTTCACGTTCCCAATCCACATGGCACTCCACCTTTGGAGGCTCACCGCAGTAGCTTTTAGTTTGTTTTGAAGCGTGAGATAGTCGTTAGAAGCCACCGGACTTGAGGTCCAGGCAAGTTTAACTACATCCATGAACCCTTCCGCTCTGGTCCAGAACGATTCAAATTTGAACCGGCTTTTCGAACTGATGCAAGTATTCATGTCCAACACCAACGGGCAGTGGTCGGAAATAGCTGTACCCAGGGCTGAAAGAAAACAGGTTGGGTACGCCAGATCCCATTCATTCGACACGAAAACGTGGTCGATTTTCTCCAAAGTGGCAATTCTCCTTTCGTTCGACCACGTGTATCTTCTTCCATTCAGGTAGATCTCCTTTAGCTCGAGGGAGTTGAGCTTGGAGCGAAACCTTCCCAACATCCGGCGATTGATCAAGGCATTGTTCTTGTCCTCCTCGCTAGCAATGAGATTGAAGTCCCCGGCCACAAGCCAAGGCCCCGCGTGCAAGTCTCTAATATCCACCAAATCTTGGAGGAATTCCACCTTGTCGGACTCCTCGTGCGGGCCATAGACACAAGTGAGCCACCATGGTTGCTCATCATCGGGACACTTAGCCAGAGCCGTTAAGGTATGGTTGGTACGGTGCGGGTTAGAGAGTTGAACCAAAGTGGCATCCCATGCCACCAAGATCCCACCACGCGTACCTAACGCAGGAAGGTAGAAAAAGTTTTCAAATTTAGCCCCGAGGCATTGTCTTACAACATTCACGGATACGTCATGAAGTTTTGTCTCTTGAAGACACACGATGGCCGGGCTGGCCGCCGTGACCACCTGGAAGACAGTGTTTCGCTGGGTTGAAGTGTTTAGCCCGCGAACCGTTCCTCAGCACACTGCTGCCTCCTCTAGGGGCACCGCCGGCGACTCCCAACCAAATAGCGCCAGGATTGCGGCAATGTGGGCATCCGAAAGCGGCCGAGAGAACAACTCCACATACATCTTTAGGGCATCCTCCGAAATCACTTCACCTTCATGCGCCAAACACAATTTGCGGATGAGAACTTGCTGTTGCTTTGATGCACCGTGTTTGGCTAGTCTCGCACTCCTCCTTGGTGTCCCCTCCACTATCCTCTTCTTTCTCTGGTTGCGTGCTTGCACCGCGACAGGCCGACTTGATGGTAATGGCAACAGCGGAGAAAGGGAAACACACATGTCAGCCCGCATCCTCTCTATGTCACCATGCTGCAGTGCATCCATATCACCGCAGGTCGCTGAGTCCGGCACCAGTTCCACCCCAGAATCAAGGGCTGGCGTGGGCGCAACATCAGGTTCCAGCTGCGCACTACGTACGCTGCGTACGTTGGATGTTGCATGGGTGCAACCGCTCTCCGATAGGCACACCTGGAAGGTCTGCAAGGCCTCCACCTGTCTATACCGTCCAATCATGCATGTGCTGTCCCCTGGTTCATGGGGCAAAGATTTCAGCTCTTCCCAGGATGCCGTTGCAAGGCTGTCGATGTCCCTATCCACACCGCTTGGTCCAATCAAGGAGATTTGGCAGGAGCCAATCAGAACGGAGTTTAGGCCTTGACCACTCCCAGCATTCTCCAGCTCCCTAGGCCGGACCCTCGCATGCCCACCATCAGAATTGTCGGCATGCGCCCACCTCATCAGCTGCACCGAGGCGGGGGAGATAGGCCGTATCTCTGTGTGATCAGTTCAAATCATGATCGCAGCGGGCCCTACCTGCTCTGCATGGCCAACGGGCGACCAGGACTGCTCGACGATTGGCTGCCGAAAAGCCGAATCCTCCGTCCCCACATCCTGACCCAAGCGGATCCCTGTGACGGCAGCCACGCTGCTGGTGCTGACCGGCTTGGCGACCGAACCCGGGGCGACACGAACCTGCCGCCCGGCCGGTGGCGGCGCCGCCGTCGACGACCCAACAGAGCTAGCCGAAGCATTACCGACGCCGCCAACGCCCCTCGCGGGTCTGCCCGCGCCTCCACCGGGCGGCGCATCATCACTGCCGGAAGAGGGCGATGGCGATGGCGGTGGCGGCCAAAGTATAACACCCACTGGATTGACTGTCGTGCCAAAATCGGACACCAAGTACCAAGTATAGCACATCCTAATTTTGCTTTCTGAAAAGTCTGCCTAGCACTCCGCTCCCCTGCCTAGCGCTTCGCGCCGGCCGCCACCTGTTGGGGAACGTAGTAATTTCAAAAAAATTCCTACGCACACGCAAGATCATGGTGATGCATAGCAACGAGTGTTGTCTACGTACCCTCGTAGAAGGAAGCAGAAGCGTTGATGCAACATAGAGGAAGTAGTCGTACGTCTTCCCGGTCCAACCGATCCAAGCACCGTTACTCCGGTACCTCCGAGTTCTTGGCACACGTTCAGCTCGATGACGCTCCCCGGGCTTCGATCCAGCAAAGCTTCGGGGAGGAGTTCCGTCAGCACGACGGCGTGGTGACGATCTTGATGTTCAACCGTCGCAGGGCTTCGCCTAAGCACTGCTACAATATGACCGAGGTGGAATATGGTGGAGGGGGGCACCGCACACGGCTAAGGAACGATCACGAAGATCAACTTGTGTGTCTATGGGGTGCCCCCTGCCCCCGTATATAAAGGAGTGGAGGAGGGGAGGGCCGGCCCTCTCTATGGCGCGCCCTAGGGGAGTCCTACTCCCACCGGGAGTAGGATTCCCCCTTTCCTAGTCCAACTAGGAGTCCTTCCATGTAGTAGGAGTAGGAGACAAGGAAGGGGAAGGGAGAAGGGAAGGAAGGAGGGGGCGCAGCCCCTCCCCCTAGTCCAATTCAGACTAGGCCTTGGGGGACGCACGGCCTGCCCTAGGCAGCCCCTCTCTCTTTCCCGTATGGCCCAATAAGGCCCAATACTTCTCCCCCCGTATTCTTGTAACTCCCTGGTACTCCGAAAAATACCCGAATCACTCGGAATCTTTCTGATGTCCGAATATAGTCGTCCAATATATCGATCTTTACGTCTCGACCATTTCGAGACTCCTCGTCATGTCCCGATCTCATCCGGGACTCCGAACTCCTTCGGTACATCAAAACTCATAAACTCATAAGATAACTGTCATCGAAACCTTAAGCATGCGGACCCTACGGTTCGGGAACAATGTAGACATGACCGAGACACGTCTCCGGTCAATAACCAATGGCGGGACCTGGATGCCCATATTGGCTCCTATATATTCTACGACGATCTTTATCGGTCAGACCGCATAACAACATACGTTGTTCCCTTTGTCATCGGTATATTACTTGCCTGAGATTCGATCGTCGGTATCCAATACCTAGTTCAATCTCGTTACCAGCAAGTCTCTTTACTCGTTCTATAATACATCATCCCGCAACTAACTCATTAGTTGCAATGCTTGCAAGGCTTAAGTGATGTGCATTACCGAGAGGGCCCAGAGATACCTCTCCAACATTCGGAGTGACAAATCCTAATCTCGAAATACGCCAACCCAACATGTACCTTTGGAGACACCTGTAGAGCTCCTTTATAATCACCCAGTTACGTTGTGACGTTTGGTAGCACACAAAGTGTTCCTCCGGCAAACGGGAGTTGCATAATCTCATAGTCATAGGGAATGACTTTCATTCTCTTTCTATCTTCTGCCATGGTCGGGCTTTGAGTCTTACTCAACTTCACACCTTGTAACACAGGCAAGAAACTTTTTCTTTGACTGTTCCATTTTGAACTACTTCAAAATCTTGTCAAGGTATGTACTCATTGAAAAAACTTATCAAGCGTCTTGATCTATCTCTATAGATCTTGATACTCAATATGTAAGCAGCTTCACCGAGGTCTTTCTTTGAAAAACTCCTTTCAAACACTCCTTTATGCTTTGCAGGATAATTCTACATTATTTCCGATCAACAATATGTCATTCACATATACTTATCAGAAATGTTCTCGTGCTCCCACTCACTTTCTTGTAAATACAGGCTTCACCGCAAGTCTGTAAATACGGGCCCCGTCCCGCACCCCCCTCGCCGCCACCCCACCTCTCCCTCGCGCCCTCCCCTGCATTACCCTCCCCGCCAACCGCTTCTCGTGCTCCGATCCCCGCCCCCATCTGCCAGCCCTCCATGGCCCGCGATGCCGGTGACGGCGAGCCGCGCCTGAAGCGTCGTGCGCCGGGCCGTGATGTGGCTCCTCGGCCGTCGCCGGACGGCTCGCGTCGGGAGGCCGAGCTCCGGGATGCTTTGGTGCGCGGCAAGGAGGCTGCGCCATCCGAGGGTGGCGACTGGCGTACGTCCCGCCACCGGGAGCGTTCCCCCTCCTTCTGGCGTGGCCGCGGCCGGGATCGGGACCGCCCGTCTCCCCGTCGATCCCGGTCGCCGCTCTGGTCTGGTCGGTCTGAGGCCTCTCCCCCCTGGCGCTACGACCCTCCTCGCCGCCAGGCCCAGTTTCCTCCGGCCGGCCCCAACAACGGCGGCAACCGCAATGGGCGCGGCGCATTCGCTATAAAGAAGAAGAAGCGCGGAGCGCAATCTCAGCTAGGTGGTCCAGCTTCCTCGGTCACCCACCCGCCTGTTTCGGCCGCCCCTCTGCCTGCTATGTCGGCGGCTACCTGCTTCAACTGCGGGGTGGCCGGACACTGCCAGCTCGATTGTACCCAGCCCCTGGCCTGCTTCCGCTGCTCGCAGACTGATCATCCCGCCGCGCTCTGCCCCGACCACCAGCCCATTGGAGCGCTTGGGCTGTTCGGTTACGTGCTTGACGATCTGGGCTTCTTCTATATGGACCTCCCCGAGACCCGGGCCGCTCCGTCCATGTCCGCTCTCATATCGGTCTTGGACGGCAAGACGGCGTCCCCGGCCATCATCTCCGACGAGCTTCACCACCTGTTCAACCCGGACTGGGATTGGGAGGTCACCCCGATCTCAGACCGGGAGTTCACGGTGATCTTCCCCGACCCCGTCAGCCTTCGGTATGGCACCCACAGTACCAGACTCATGCTCACCCTCAACCAGCTCTCAGTCTGCATCTCGGTCCCCTCGGTGGATCCTCTCGCCGTGGCCACCCTGTCCATAGTTTGGGTGCAGATTCGTGGGCTCCCCGCTCCTGCCCACGACGAGGGTGTCCTCCGGGGCTTGTCCCGCCTGCTGGGCAAGTTTGTGGCGGTGGACTGTGCCTCTTTGCCCCCAAGGGCCCAGCTGTGCGGATGCAGATCAAATCCCCCGACCCTTCCAAGCTCAAGACGACGATCCACATGTTCTTCAACGACGTTGGCTACGACCTGCACGTCTCTGTTGAGGGTGGGACTCCCACTGATCCCCTCAACCCGGAGGCAGGAGGTGGTGCCGCCCCAGGATCCGATGGGGGAGCTGACGCTCCGGGCTCCCCTCGGGATCCCCATCGCTGCTCTCCCCGCTCTGAAGCCTCTGACGACGACTCGTCTGATCCGGAGGATGATGGGCCTCCTGATGGCTCCTCCCACCCCTCGACCACCCACAGTGTGGGTCTCGGCGCCTCCGATGCCGGTCCTGCAGACGATTGTGAGGACATCACGGCGATCGCGGCCATGCTCGACGAGGCCGCCACCCTTCCCCCTGGCGCCACTCTTCCTCCACCCTTCCTGCCTCCGTTGTCCGTATCTGAGGAGGAGGAGAGCGAGGTCAGCCGGGGTAGCGTGGAGGTCCGTCCTCCGTCTTCCCCGCGGCTGGTGTCCCCGATGCCAGGCCGGGAGGACTTCTTGGTGCCACCACCCCCAGAGTCTCTCGTGGCTCAACCCCTTTCCCCGTCTTCCAGGCTCCCCAGATCTCAGGGCCGTCCTCGCTCGGCCTCTACTCCGGTGTCCTCTGCCCGGAAGAGTGCCAGGCTTGGGGCGGCGTCGGGTCTTTCCGAGGCGTCCCCGAACACGGTGGAGAAGGCTTCGCGATGTGCCGCTATCTGCAACCTTGACCCAGGTCCGTCTGCCTCCCAAGCCCCTTGTTCTGATTCTGATGATTTCTGTGATGCATCCTTTTCCGCTCTTGCTGGGGTTCCTCTTGGGCATCTTGCCAAGGTAGCGGCTAATTCGGCTATTGTGTTCCGTGGCGAGAAGGGCCCGGCCCTTGAGCAGCTTGCATCCCTCCAGGCAAAAGAAATCCTGGAGGGCCACCTCGCAGCCACTAGGGCCCGCGAGGTGGCAGCAGCTGCGGAAGCCCCCACCCCTCCACCTCGCCGTCCCCGTGGTCGTGCCCACCCTGAGGCCGATTGAGGGAGTCCTGGATTAGGGGGTGTTCGGATGGCCGAACTATACCTTCAGCCGGACTCCAGGACTATGAAGATACAAGATTGAAGACTCCGTCCCGTGTTCGGAGGGAACTTTCCTTGGCGTGGAAGGCACGCTTGGCGATGCAGATATTCAGATCTCCTACCATTGTAACCGACTTTGTGTAACCCTAACCCTCTCCGGTGTCTATATAAACCGGAGGGTTTTAGTCCATAGGACAGAACTTCATCATACAACAATCATACCATAGGCTAGCTTCTAGGGTTTAGCCTCCTTGATCTCGTGGTAGATCTACTCTTGTACTACCCATATCATCAATATAAATCAAGCAGGACATAGGGTTTTACCTCCATCAAGAGGGCCCGAACCTGGGTAAAAACATTGTGTCCCTCGTCTCCTGTTACCATCCGCCTAGACGCACAGTTCGGGACCCCCTACCCGAGATCCGCCGGTTTTGACACCGACATTGGTGCTTTCATTGAGAGTTCCTCTGTGAAGTCGCTTTTAGGCCCGATGGCTCCTTCGATCATCAACAACGATGCAGTCCAGGGTGAGACTTTTCTCCCCGGACAGATCTTCGTCTTCGGCGGCTTCGCACTGCGGGCCAATTCGCTTGGCCACCTTGAGCAGATCGAAAGCTACGCCCCTGGCCATCAGTTCAGGTTTGGAAGCCTAAACTACATGGCTGACATCCGCGGGGACTTGATCTTCGACGGATTCGAGCCACAGCCAAGCGCGCCGCACTGTCTCGATGGGCATGATCTAGCTCTGCCGTCGAACAGTGCCTTGGAGGCCGCACACGCATCGGTTCCGACCATAGATTCGGAGCCTACTTCGCCGATCGAGGATCAGCGGTTGGACGCTGCCTCAGGGGCTGCGATCTCAGAGGCGATCGAGCCGAACTCCAGCCCCGCACTCTGCGAGGCCCGTGACTCCGTGCGGCCGGACTCCTCTCCGGACTCCGAGCCCTCCGCGCCCCTACCGATCGAATCCGATTGGGCGCCGATTATGGAGTTCACCGCCGCGGACATCTTTCAGCACTCGCCCTACGGCGAAATTTTGAAGTCACTAAAGTCTCTCTCTTTATCAGGAGAGCCCTGGCCGAACTACGGTCAGCAAGGCTGGGATACGGACGATGAAGAAATTCAAGGCCCACCCACCACCCATTTGGTAGCCACCATCGATAATTTAAACGACGTGCTCAACTTCGACTCCGAAGACATCGACGGCATGGACGACGATGCAGGAGACGCATATGAACCAACGCCTGTAGAGCATTGGACAGCCACCTCATCTCATGATGTGTATATGGTCGATACCCCTAAAGGAAGCGACAACAAGGAACACAGGGATGCAACGAGGGATCGATCTCTCGAAAAGCAAACAAAGCGGCGGCGTAAACGCCGCTCCAAGCCCCGCCTCGATACAAATCCAGCCATAGAGTAGGATGAGCCGGCAGACGACGAGCATGCCTTAGAGCAACCATCCGAACAGGGCAACTCGGTTAAAGAAACCGAACAACCCGCCCCCGGCGAAAACGGCATTCCGGACGACTTTATGCCGGATAAGCCCACGGAGCACAAGAACCTCCATAAAAGGCTCGTTGCAACCGCACGCAGCCTAAAAAGGCAGAAGCGGAAGCTAAAAACTGCGGAGGACACGCTCAGAATCAGATGGAGCAAAGTACTAAACACCGCAGACAAATACGGCGGCAGTCGCCGCACCAAAAGCTATCCGAAGTGAAAACTGCTGCCTTAATTCGATGAGGAGGCCCTAGAGCTGCCGCAGTCAAAAAGTAAGAAAGCCACCCGGTCGGATAGACGACCCCATGGCCAGCATAAAGCAGCAGGCGGCGCCGCACTCAAGCCGTCACGCGACCCACTCAAGGATTCGCATCAGAAAAATGGCCCAGCTAGATCTATTTATGGGCCAAGAAAGCAAGCTTTCATAAGCAATGCAACAACACCAGTATCCGAACATCACAGCACACCCAAATACAGGGGAGCCGCACACCCTCTGTGTTTCACCGATGAGGTCCTGGATTATGAATTTGCAGCGGGATTCAAACCCGTAAACATAGAGGCATACGACGGAACAACAGACCCTGGAGTCTGGATCGAGGATTATATCCTCCACATACATATGGCTAGAGGAGATGATCTCCACGCCATAAAATATTTACCCCTTAAGCTTAAAGGGCCAGCCCGGCATTGGCTTAAAAGCCTTCCTGAAAACACAATTGGAAGTTGGGAAGAGCTCGACGACGCTTTCCGAGCAAACTTTCAAGGGACTTATGTCCGCCCTCCGGATGCAGATGTTCTCAGTCACATAACTCAACAACCCGGAGAGTCAGCTCCGCAATTCTGGAAGAGATTTCTTACTAAAAAGAATCAGATAGTCGACTGTCCGGACGCCGAAGCCTTAGCAGCCTTTAGGCATAATGTCCGAGACAAATGGCTCGCCAGACACCTCGGCTAAGAAAAACCAAGAACAATGGCCGCACTAACAAGCCTCATGAGCCGCTTTTGCGCAGGAGAGGACAGCTGGTTGGCAAGACGTAGCACCAGCGACCCAAGTACATCCGAAACTAGAGATGGAAATGGAAAACCGCGACACAACAAGGACCGTCGCCGGACTAAGGAAAACAGTCCGAAGAGCACGGCAGTCAATGCCGGATTTAAAAGCTCACGGCAGAATCAGAAAAAGCCGCCCCTCCAGGATAACAGGGACGATCCATCCAACCTAAACAAAATCCTGGACAGGATATGTCAAATACATAGTACTCCCGGGAAGCCTGCTAACCATACCCACAGAGATTGTTGGGTATTCAAACAATCTGGCAGACTCAACGCCGAACACAAAGGGCTCGACACACCAAGCGAAGACGATGACGAACCCCAAAAGCAGAGCACCGGCAAACAAAAGAATTTTCCACAAGAAGTAAAAACCGTAAACTTACTTCACATAACAAAACGCGCGGCGCCCATAAAGGTACGTGCCACACGGCCTATCCCAAAGGAGTCTCGCCACTGGTTGTCAAAACCAATCATCTTCGACCATCTGGATTACTCTAGAAGTATCAGGAACGCAGGCTGGACTGCCTTGGTACTCGATCCAATAATTGGCGGACTCCAGTTTTCAAATGTCCTTGTGGACGGTGGCTGCGGACTCAACCTGATATATCAGGACTCAATCCGCCACATGGGGATCAACCCAAAAAGAATTCACCACAGCAAAACCTCCTTTCAAGGGGTAACGCCAGGTCCGGACACCCATTGCATGGGTTTTCTCCGGCTCGAGGTTATATTCGGCTCTACCGATAACTTCCGTCGCAAAAAGCTGACTTTCCACATTGCCCCATTCTCAAGCTGCTATAAAGCACTACTGGGATGCGAAGCTTTCGTCCGCTTTAATGCAATACCGCATTACGCATCTCTTACGCTCAAGATGCCCGGTCCACGCGGCATCATCTCCTTGAAGGGGAAGCAGTGAGTGCGCCTCCCCCGAGCGAAGGATTGTGCGGCCGCTTTAATAGCACCACAACACAATGGCTTCACCAGCTAGAACATCCGAATAGGTCATTGAGACCACGGACATGCATAGACGAGTCCGGCACAAAAGTATCGTTGATAAAGCCTTAGTGGCCATATACCCCTGCACCAGGGGCTTCACACATATATAATAAGAGACAATAAAGCTCGATTTTCCATATTTTACTTTATACTTTGTTTATTTAATATAATTTTTGTTCGGCACGCCCCTTTTTCAACTTAGTTCCTCTCTTTTACAGATGAACGTCGTGTTGCGCCCGTCCAGGATACGGCACAACGGAGACACAGGCGCAGACGTGCAGTAGGGACCCGTTCCAAGGATTCTTTTCAGATTAAGACCCTGCGTAAACCTTTTTTACTGTCTCTTGTTGATACACATCCCCTGGTTCTATGACCAAGGAGGAGGCTGGCGTCTTGGCATGTGGCCACGTCAGAATTCCTGCGCATACCAGGACACTAGGGGCTTATACTCAAGAGCGTTACCTCGCCCGCTCTCATAAAGACCAAATACCTTAGGGAGTGTTCGACGTCGCGAGTTTGGCCTTATATGCATCAGCTCCGAATCATGATTTTGGTCAAATGTTGGGTTGCCCGGCTCCTGTGTTCGGCCTCCTTACGTTCTGCTCTATCGGCTAAGGCGGCACCAGGAGAACTACTGCGATTGTGCCCTGGTTCGGCCAGGTGAGCACCTCAGTAGAGAAAGCCGAAAACCGACTGTCATGATATAGCGTGAGACTGGTCAACCACTCGATGACTCTCTGGAATCTATAGGATTCCTCCGCATTAACGAAGGGCCGTTTCTCGGCCAGGCACATACGCGCCCCGAATTCGGGCGAGCGCAGTCGCCACCAGGGGCTATCTAAAGAGTCCCACTGTCAAGCTCCTATGGCTAAGTGAAAGTGTTAAAGCATTATAGTCCGGTTGCCTAGCTCGCTGCGCCATCACCTCCTTTGTAGGACCAAGACGTTGGATTAAGTGTGAAAATGCGCCTTCTGCGAGCACCCCCGCACTATGTGCATGGGGGCTGAAGCCAACGACTGCCATCTTTCAGATTTTATATATATCTTAAAACGGCCGCACAGGAGGTGTTCCAAATACTTGAAGGCACAAGTATAAAAGGCTACTACAATTCATCAAAATACTGCTTTATAATTAAATATGCTATCAAAATATAGCATCCTTCGAGCACTGCTTCTCTATTACACGAGCGCCTTCAAGGGCTTCCTGAAAATAGTGCTCGGAGGGTACTCGGCTTCTGTCCGAATCACGGGATGCAACAACGGTGGTCTCCATCTCCCCCCAGAATGTTTTGACACGGGCAAGAGCCATCCGTGCACCCTCTATGCATGCTGACCTCTTCATTGCATTGATACGTGGCACCGCGTCAAGGAATTGCTGCACCAAGCTGAAATAACTCTTGGGCTCCGATCTCCCCGGCCACAAATGACCCATGACGAACTTCATGGCGAGTTCGGACAACCTATTCAGTTCGGCCCATTGAGCCCGATGATCGTCCACCGCCAGTGGATGCTCTGGATTGTGGAACTACGACCAGAAAAGTTTTTCCACTTCGTGATCCTCTTGATCTCGAAAGTGTTCAGTCGCATCGGCAGCACTTGCTGCCAAATCCAGATAGGTGTCCTACACACTCCACATCCTGTCCAACGGAGCAAACTTCGGATCGCAGAACTTCCTCCGCAGCATAAAGGGCTTTCCAGCCGCAATCTGTTCGGCCTGACGCAGCTCCTCCTTCGCAGCTCTCATCGCAGAGCGAGCGTCCTTGGCATCGGCAACGGCCTTCTCTAAGTCCGTCTGTCTCACCCGGTCCTCTTTCTCAAGAAGCTTGCAAAGGTCAGCAGAGCTCTTTAACTTCACGGCCATCTCCTCCTTGCTTCGGCAGTGAGTAGCCTGTTCGGCTCTCAGCTCTTCAAGGGCCCTTTCGGCAGCCGCATCACTCTTTCTGGCTTGTTCCTTGGCTCGGGAAAGTTCCGCCTGAAGACTCTCCACCGCGGCCGCACCATCTGCATCAAACAAACATATTGTAAGATACTGGCATAAGCTCCTCTTACAAGGTGCCGCGGGAGGGATTACATACCTTGTGCCTCGTCAAGCCGCTTGTTAACAAGCACAATGTCAGCATCAGCCACGTCAAGTTGCCGCTTTAGCTCGGCAAATTCGTCAGTCCGGCTGGATTCCGGACACTTCGCCACCTACATACAAAGGCGACGTTTTAAACCTGGGATTATGATCCTCTGCGCGCTGTCACTTTGGACAATGCACAAAGTCTCAGGGGCTACTATCTATACAGGGCGCATCTTATTTATGCGCAACTGTCCAAAAGTGTACATTATTTCACGTACCTCAAAACCTGTCAGTAAACTTCTAACGGCCTCGTGCAATCCGCTTTCCGCGGATGAAATCCTTTCGATCACCATGCCCATCAATGCATGGTGCTCCTCTGAGATAGAAGCTCGCCCCGGCAGATTCTTTAGCTCCTCCGGCTGAGCACCATACGGTGCCGGACTTGTCCTATGGCCTCTTCGAAGGCTGGACGTAGAGAACCTTGGGGGGCCACATAGCTATCTTCCGCCCCTGCCGGATGCGGAGAAACCCTCCGCGACGACACCACAGGGTCGCCCGCCTCGATAGGCGGTACGGCAGGGGGAGGCATCCCGCTCTCCATCATCTCCAGAAGAAGATCCCCCGAAGACGAGCTCTGCTGAGAAGGGCTGGGGTCCAAGCTACAAGGTAACAATTTGGTTAATCTTCTCAGGTTTGAAGCCAGGATTTTTCTCTCAATAATACAATCTTTCTCTACTTACGGCTCGATGAAGGGTTGGTCCCCTTGAGGGCATAGTTCGGTCGGGGAATCCCCCTGCGAAGGACCCTCTGGCGAGGATTTTTTTCCCCCGCTTGGAGGCCGTAGCCTCCGGGTTTTCAGAGGCAGTCCTTTTCTTCCCCGGAGGAGAGGAATTTTCGGTTCCTTCCCTCCGAACAGCCTCCTTCGAGGAGGCCGTAGCTTCCTTGTCCCCTCCCTCACTTTCCTTCAAAGGCACAATCTTCAACATCCTGACTAGGACGGAATCCAGCCCGGTCTCAGGGAGGGGAGCCGGACACCTTATCAGCTTTGCTTTCGCTATCCACTCCTGTTTAAAGGGGCAGCTCTTTTAGGGGCAAATTTATGACAAATATATGGATAACGAGTCCGGGCACAAGGCTACTTACTTGAGTATCCGGGCGATTGTAGTTCAGGCCTGCGTCCTCGGTCAAATCCGGACACATTGCTTGTGATCCGAAGAACAGTTTATACTTCTCCACGGGCATAGCGCCCATAAAATGCTGGAGAGCCCGTGGTCCCTCCGGATTAAACTCCCACAGACGAAGGGAGAGACGTTTGCCGGGCAGTGTTCGGCGGATCAGCATGACTTGCGTCACTTTGACCAGGCTGAGACCACTTTCTAAGAGGTCCCTGATGCGGCTCTTCAACAAAGGCACGTCCTGGGATGGCCCCCAATCCAGGCCTTTATTGACCCACGACCCTAGCTGCTTTGGGGCACCTGAGCGAAAAGCAGGCGGCACCACCCACTTGGTGCCCCTGGGAGCGGTGATATGGAACCACTCTCGTTGCCATAGGCCGAGCTCCTCTTGAAAGGGCCCCTCTGGCCATGGAGCATCAGCATTCTTGCTTATAACAGCACCTCCGCACTCTGCGTGCCGTCCCTCAATCATCTTCGGCTCTACTTTAAAGGTCTTGAGCCATAATCCGAAGTGAGGAGTAACACAGAGGAATGCTTCACACACAAAGATGAATGAGGAAATATGGAGGATGGACTCTGGAGCTAAGTCGTGAAATTCAAGCCCATAATAGAACATCATCCCCCTCACAAAGGGATCCATTGGGAAGCCTAATCCCCAAAGGAAGTGAGACACGAACACCATGCTCTCACCAGGCTGGGGACTGGGAATAGCCTGCCCTTGAGCAGGCAGCCTATGCGAAATTTCGCCGGTCAAGAACTTGGCCTCTCTCAACTTTAGCACATCCTCCTCCATGACGGAGGAAGGCATCCATCGGCCTTGAAGGTCGGAACCGGACATTGTCGAAGGTCCGAAGCGCCTGAAATCTAGAGCCTATGGTGTTGGAACTCGAGGCGACGGGCGAACTCATTTGAGATTGAAAGAAAGGAGTAAGGCCTTGGTCTCTTTATAAGAGGTTGAATACCAAGAGCCCTCCCCGTAACCGTTTGGGACTCGCCTTTAATCGAGAAAACATGCTGACGGGCACGATTGGGTTACCCATGTCCGTATTGATGAGAATCCCGTAAATAAAGGGGACATGATCTCTGCTTTGACAAGACGTGCCAAGGAAACCACCTCACAAAACACGCTGAGGTGGGGAAGTGAAAACGATTCGAATAAAGGCTTGTCTGTAGTGTGATGTCACGCTGCGGAATACGTCAGCAGATTAGATTTGTGTTAATATTATTCTCTCTATGGCAATATGTGGAAACTTATTTTGCAGAGCCGGACACTATTCTTAGTGTTTACAATCTTTTATGAAGAACTTGGAGGAGGAACCCGCCTTGCAATGCCGAAGACAATCTGCGCGCCAGACTCGTCGTCATTGAAGCCTGGTTCAGGGGCTACTGAGGGAGTCCTGGATTAGGGGGTGTTCGGATGGCTGAACTATACCTTCAGCCGGACTCCAGGACTATGAAGATACAAGATTGAAGACTCCGTCCCGTGTCCGGAGGGAAATTTCCTTGGCGTGGAAGGCAAGCTTGGCGATGCGGATATTCAGATCTCCTACCATTGTAACCGACTTTGTGTAACCCTAACCCTCTCCGGTGTCTATATAAACCGGAGGGTTTTAGTCCGTAGGACAGAACTTCATCATACAACAATCATACCATAGGCTAGCTTCTAGGGTTTAGCCTCCTTGATCTCGTGGTAGATCTACTCTTGCACTACCCATATCATCAATATTAATCAAGCAGGTCGTAGAGTTTTACCTCCATCAAGAGGGCCCGAACCTGGGTAAAAACATGAAGGAAATATGCCCTAGAGGCAATAATAAAGTTATTATTTATTTCCTTATATCATGATAAATGTTTATTATTCATGCTAGAATTGTATTAACCGGAAACATAATACATGTGTGAATACATAGACAAACAAAGTATCACTAGTATGCCTCTACTTGACTAGCTCGTTAATCAAAGATGGTTATGTTTCCTAACCATAAACAATGAGTTGTTATTTGATTAACGGGATCACATCATTAGGTGAATGATCTGATTGACATGACCCATTCCATTAGCTTAGCACCCGATCGTTTAGTATGTTGCTATTGCTTTCTTCATGACTTATACATGTTCCTATGACTATGAGATTATGCAACTCCCGTTTACCGGAGGAACACTTTGTGTGCTACCAAACGTCACAACGTAAATGGGTGATTATAAAGGTGCTCTACAGGTGTCTCCAAAGGTACATGTTGGGTTGGCGTATATCGAGATTAGGATTTGTCACTCCGATTGTCGGAGAGGTATCTCTGGGCCCTCTCGGTAATACACATCACATAAGCCTTGCAAGCATTGCAACTAATGAGTTAGTTGTGAAATGATGTATTACGGAACGAGTAAAGAGACTTGCCGGTAACGAGATTGAACTAGGTATGGGATACCGACGATCGAATCTCGGGAAAGTAACATACCGATGACAAAGAGAACAACGTATGTTGTTATGCGGTCTGACCGATAAAAGATCTTCGTAGAATATGTAGGAGCCAATATGAGCATCCAGGTTCCGCTATTGGTTATTGACCGGAGACGTTTCCTGGTCATGTCTACATTGTTCTCGAACCCGTAGGGTCCGCACACTTAAGGTTTCAATGATAGTTATATTATGAGTTTATGAGTTTTGATGTACCGAAGTTAGTTCGGAGTCCCGGATGTGATCACGGACATGACGAGGAGTCTTGAAATGGTCGATACATAAAGATTGATATATTGGACGGCTATATTCGGACACCGGAAGTGTTCCGAGGAAGTTTCGGATAAAACCGAAGCACCGGGGGGTTACCGGAACCCCCCGGGGGGTTAATGGGCCTCATGGGCCTAAAGTGGAGAAGAGGAGGGGCTGCCAGGGCAGGCCGCGCACCCCCTCTCCCCCTAGTGTGAATTGGACAAGGAGGGAGGGGCGCCCCCCCCCCTTTTTCTTCTCTCCTTCCCCCTCGCCTACTTGGACAAGGAAAGGGAGGGGAGTCCTACTCCCGGTAGGAGTAGGACTCCTCCTGTGCGCCTCCTACTAGGGCCGGCCGCACCCCCCCCTTGGATCCTTTATATACGGAGGCAAGGGGCACCCCTAGACACACAAGTTGATCCACGTGATCATATTCTTAGCCGTGGGCGGTGCCCCTTCCACTATAGTCCTCGATAATATTGTAGCGGGGCTTAGGCGAAGCCCTGCGGCAGTAGTACATCAAGATCGTCACCACGCCGTCGTGCTAACGGAACTCTTCCCCGACACTTTGCTGGATCGTAGTCCGGGGATCGTCATCGAGCTGAACGTGTGCTAGAACTTGGAGGTGCCGTAGTTTCGGTGCTTGATCGGTTGGGCCGTGAAGACGTACGACTACATCAACCAAGTTAACGCTTCCGTTGTCAGTCTACAAGGGTACGTAGATCACACTCTCCCCTCTCGTTGCTATGCATCACCATGATCTTACGTGTGTGTAGGAAATTTTTTGAAATTACTACGAAACCCAACAGTGGCATCCGAGCCAAGGTTATATATATATATGTTGATGTTATATGCACGACTAGAACACAAGTGAGTTGTGGGCGATATAAGTCATACTGCTTACCAGCATGTCATACTTTGGTTCGGCAGTATTGTTGGACAAAGTGGCCCGGACCGACATTACGCGTACGCTTACGCGAGACCGGTTCTCCCGAAGTGCTTTGCACATAGGTGGCTTGCGGGTGACAGTTTCTCCAACTTTAGTTGAACCGAGTGTGTCTACGCCCGGTCCTTGCGAAGGTTAAAACAGCACCAACTTGACAAACTATCGTTGTGGTTTTGATGCGTAGGTAAGATTGGTTCTTGCTTAAGCCCGTAGCAGCCACGTAAAACTTGCAACAACAAAGTAGAGGACGTCTAACTTGTTTTTGCAGGGCATGTTGTGATGTGATATGGTCAAGACGTGATGCTAAATTTTATTGTATGAGATGATCATGTTTTGTAACCGAGTTATCGGCTACTGGCAGGAGCCATATGGTTGTCGCTTTATTGTATGCAATGCAATCGCGTTGTAATGCTTTACTTTATCACTAAGCGGTAGCGATAGTCGTGGAAGCATAAGATTGGCGAGACGACAACGATGCTACGATGGAGATCATGGTGTCGCGCCGGTGACGATGGTGATCACGACGGTGCTTCAAAGATGGAGATCACAAGCACAAGATGATGATGGCCATATCATATCACTTATATTGATTGCATGTGATGTTTATCTTTTATGCATCTTATCTTGTTTTGTTTGACGGTAGCATTATAAGATGATCTCTCACTAATTATCAAGAAGTGTTCTCCCTGAGTATGCACCGTTGCGAAAGTTCTTCGTGCTGAGACACCACGTGATGATCGGGTGTGATAGGCTCTACGTTCAAATACAACGGGTGCAAAACAGTTGCACACGCGGAATACTCAGGTTATACTTGACGAGCCAAGCATATACAGATATGGCCTCGGAACACGGAGACCGAAAGGTCGAGCGTGAATCATATAGTAGATATGATCAACATAGTGATGTTCACCAATGAAACTACTCCATCTCACGTGATGATCGGACATGGTTTAGTTGATTTGGATCACGTAATCACTTAGAGGATTAGAGGGATGTCTATCTAAGTGTGAGTTCTTTAAGTAAATTAATTGAACCTAAATTTATCATGAAACTTAGTACCTGATAGTATCTTGCTTGTTTTTGCTTGATTGTAGATAGATGGCTCGTGCTGTTGTTCCGTTGAATTTTAATGCGTTTCTTGAGAAAGCAAAGTTGAAAGATGATGGTAGCAATTACACGGACTGGGTCCGTAACTTAAGGATTATCCTGATTGTTGCACAGAAGAATTACGTCCTGGAAGCACCGCTGGGTGCCAGGCCTGCTGCTGGAGTAACACCAGATGTTATGAACGTCTGGCAGAGCAAAGCTGATGACTACTCGATAGTTCAGTGTGCCATGCTTTACGGCTTAGAATCGGGACTTCAACGATGTTTTGACCGTCATGGAGCATATGAGATGTTCCAGGAGTTGAAGTTAATATTTCAAGCAAATGCCTGGATTGAGAGATATGAAGTCTCCAATAAGTTCTATAGCTGCAAGATGGAGGAGAACAGTTCTGTCAGTGAGCATATACTCAAAATGTTTGGGTCTAATAATCACTTGATTCAATTGGGAGTTAATCTTCCAGATGATTGCGTCATTGACAGAATTCTCCAATCACTGCCACCAAGCTACAAGAGCTTCATGATGAACTATAATATGCAAGGGATGAATAAGACTATACCCGAGCTCTTCGCAATGCTGAAAGCTGCGGAGGTAGAAATCAAGAAGGAGCATCAAGTGTTGATGGTCAACAAGACCACTAGTTTCAAGAAAAAGGGCAAAGGGAAGAAGAAGGGGAACTTCAAAAAGAACAGCAAGCAAGTTGCTACTCAAGAGAAGAAACCCAAACCTGGACCTAAGCCTGAAACTGAGTGCTTCTACTGCAAGCAGACTGGTCACTAGAAGCGGAACTGCCCCAAGTATTTGGCGGATAAAGAAGGATGGAAAGGTGAACAAAGGTATATGTGATACACATGTTATTGATGTGTACCTTATTAATGCTCGCAGTAGCACCTGGGTATTTGATACTGGTTCTGTTGCTAATATTTGCAACTCGAAACAGGGACTACGGATTAAGCGAAGATTGGCTAAGGACGAGGTGACGATGCGCGTGGGAAACGGTTCCAAAGTCGATGTGATCGCAGTCAGCACGCTACCTCTACATCTACCTTCGGGATTAATATTAGACCTAAATAATTGTTATTTGGTGCCAGCGTTAAGCATGAACATTATATCTGGATCTTGTTTGATGCGAGACGGTTATTCATTTAAATCTGAGAATAATGGTTGTTCTATTTACATGAGTAATATCTTTTATGGTCATGCACCCTTAAAGAGTGGTCTATTTTTATTGAATCTCGATAGTAGTGACACACATATTCATAGTGTTGAAGCCAAAAGATGCAGAGTTGATAATGATAGTGCAACTTATTTGTGGCACTGCTGTTTAGGTCATATCGGTGTAAAGCGCATGAAGAAACTCCATACTGATGGACTTTTGGAACCACTTGATTATGAATCACTTGGTACTTGCGAACCATGCCTCATGGGCAAGATGACCAAAACACCATTCTCCGGTACTATGGAGAGAGCAACAGATTTGTTGGAAATCATACATACAGATGTATGTGGTCCGATGAATATTGAGCCTCGTGGCGGATATCGTTATTTTCTCACCTTCACAGATGACTTAAGCAGATATGGGTATATCTACTTAATGAAACACAAGTCTGAAACATTTGAAAAGTTCAAAGAATTTCAAAGTGAAGTAGAAAATCATCGTAACAAGAAAATAAAATTTCTACGATCTGATCGTGGAAGAGAATATTTGAGTTACGAGTTTGGTGTACATTTGAAAAATTGTGGAATAGTTTCGCAACTCACGCCACCCGGAACACCACAGTGTAATGGTGTGTCCGAACGTCGTAATCGTACTTTACTAGATATGGTGCGATCTATGATGTCTCTTACTGATTTACCGCTATCGTTTTGGGGATACGCTCTAGAGACGGCCGCATTCACATTAAATAGGGCACCATCAAAATCCGTTGAGACGACGCCTTATGAACTGTGGTTTGGCAAGAAACCAAAGTTGTCATTTCTGAAAGTTTGGGGCTGCGATGCTTATGTGAAAAAGCTTCAACCTGATAAGCTCGAACCCAAATCGGAGAAATGTGTCTTCATAGGATATCCAAAGGAAACTATTGGATACACCTTCTATCACAGATACGAAGGCAAGACTTTTGTTGCTAAATTCGGAAACTTTCTGGAGAAGGAGTTTCTCTCGAAAGAAGTGAGTGGGAGGAAAGTAGAACTTGACGAGGTAACTGTACCTGCTCCATTATTGGAAAGTAGTGCATCACAGAAAACTGTTTCAGTGACACCTACACTAGTTAGTGAGGAAGCTAATGATGATGATCATGAAACTTCAGAACAAGATACTAATGAACCTCGTAGATCAACCAGAGTGAGATCCGCGCCAGAGTGGTCCGGTAATCCTGTTCTGGAAGTCATGCTACTAGATCATGATGAACCTACGAACTACGAAGAAGCGATGGTGAGCCCAGATTCCACAAAATGGCTTGAAGCCATGAAATCTGAGATGGGATCCATGTATGAGAACCAACTATGGACTTTGGTTGACTTGCCCGATGATCGGCAAGCAATTGAGAATAAATGGATCTTCAAGAAGAAGACTGACGCTGACGGTAATATTACTGTCTACAAAGCTCGACTTGTCCCAAAAGGTTTTCGGCAAGTTCAAGGGATTGACTACGATGAGACCTTCTCACCCGTAGCGATGCTTAAGTTTGTCCGAATCATGTTAGCAATTGCCGCATTTTATGATTATGAAATTTGGCAGATGGATGTCAAAACTGCATTCCTGAATGGATTTCTGGAAGAAGAGTTGTATATGATGCAACCAGAAGGTTTTGTCAATCCAAAGGAAGCTAACAAAGTGTGCAAGCTCCAGCGATCCATTTATGGACTGATGCAAGCCTCTCGGAGTTGGAATAAACGCTTTGATAGTGTGATCAAAGCATTTGGTTTTATATAGACTTTTGGAGAAGCATGTATTTACAAGAAAGTGAGTGGGAGCTCTGTAGCATTTCTGATATTATATGTGGATGACATATTACTAATTGGAAATGATATAGAATTTCTGGATAGCATAAAGGGATACTTGAATAAGAGTTTTTCAATGAAAGACCTCGGTGAAGCTGCTTACATATTAGGCATTAAGATCTATAGAGATAGATCAAGACGCTTAATTGGACTTTCACAAAGCATATACCTTGACAAAGTTTTGAAGAAGTTCAAAATGGATCAAGCAAAGAGGGTTCTTGCCTGTGTTACAAGGTGTGAAGTTGAGTAAGACTCAATGCCCGACCACTGCTGAAGATAGAGAGAAAATGAAAGATGTTCCCTATGCTTCAGCCATAGGCTCTATCATATATGCAATGCTGTGTACCAGACCTGATGTGTACCTTGCTATAAGTCTAGCAGGGAGGTACCAAAGTGATCTAGGAGTGGATCACTGGACGGCGGTCAAGAACATCCTGAAATACCTGAAAAGGACTAAGGATATGTTTGTCATATATGGAGGTGACAAAGAGCTCATCGTAAAAGGTTACGTTGATGCAAGCTTTGACACTGATCCGGACGATTCTAAATCGCAAACCGGATACGTGTTTACATTAAACGGTGGGGCTGTCAGTTGGTGCAGTTCTAAACAAAGCGTTGTAGCGGGATCTACATGTGAAGCGGAGTACATAGCTGCTTCGGAAGCAGCAAATGAAAGGAGTCTGGATGAAGGAGTTCATATCCGATCTAGGTGTCATACCTAGTGCATCGGGTCCAATGAAAATCTTTTGTGACAATACTGGTGCAATTGCCTTGGCAAAGGAATCCAGATTTCACAAGAGAACCAAGCACATCAAAAGACGCTTCAATTCCATCCGGGATCTAGTCCAGGTGGGAGACATAGAGATTTGCAAGATACATACGGATCTGAATGTTGCAGACCCGTTGACTAAGCCTCTTCCATGAGCAAAACACGATCAGCACCAAGGCACCATGGGTGTTAGAACCATTACTGTGTAATCTAGATTATTGACTCTAGTGCAAGTGGGAGACTGAAGGAAATATGCCCTAGAGGCAATAATAAAGTTATTATTTATTTCCTTATATCATGATAAATGTTTATTATTCATGCTAGAATTGTATTAACCGGAAACATAATACATGTGTGAATACATAGACAAACAAAGTGTCACTAGTATGCCTCTACTTGACTAGCTCGTTAATCAAAGATGGTTATGTTTCCTAACCATAAACAAACAGTTGTTATTTGATTAACGGGATCACATCATTAGGTGAATGATCTGGTTGACTTGACCCATTCCATTAGCTTAGCACCCGATCATTTAGTATGTTGCTATTGCTTTCTTCATGACTTATACATGTTCCTATGACTATGAGATTATGCAACTCCTGTTTACCGGAGGAACACTTTGTGTGCTACCAAACGTCACAACGTAAATGGGTGATTATAAAGGTGCTCTACATGTGTCTCCAAAGGTACATGTTGGGTTGGCGTATTTCGAGATTAGGATTTGTCACTCCGATTGTCGGAGAGGTATCTCTGGGCCCTCTCGGTAATACACATCACATAAGCCTTGCAAGCATTGCAACTAATGAGTTAGTTGTGAGATGATGTATTACGGAACGAGTAAAGAGACTTGCCGGTAACGAGATTGAACTAGGTATGGGATACCGACGATCGAATCTCGGGCAAGTAACGTACCGATGACAAAGGGAACAATGTATGTTGTTATGCGGTCTGACCGATAAAAGATCTTCGTAGAATATGTAGGAGCCAATATGAGCATCCAGGTTCCGCTATTGGTTATTGACCGGAGACGTGTCTCGGTCATGTCTACATTGTTCTCGAACCCATAGGGTCCGCACGCTTAAGGTTTCGATGACAGTTATATTATGAGTTTTGATGTACCGAAGTTAGTTCGGAGTCCCGGATGTGATCACGGACATAACGAGGAGTCTCGAAATGGTCGAGACATAAAGATTGATATATTGGACGGCTATATTCGGACACCGGAAGTGTTCCGGGGAAGTTTCGGATAAAACCGGAACATCGGGGGGTTACCGGAACCCCCCGGGGGGTTAATGGGCCTCATGGGCCTAAAGTGGAGAAGAGGAGGGGCTGCCAGGGCAGGCCGCGCGCCCCCTCTCCCCCTAGTCCGAATTGGACAAGGAGGGAGGGGCGACGCCCCCCCTTTTTCTTCTCTCCTTCCCCCTCTCCTACTTGGACAAGGAAAGGGAGGGGAGTCCTACTCCCGGTAGGAGTAGGACTCCTCCTGCGCGCCTCCTACTAGGGCCGGCCGCACCCCCCCCCTTGGATCCTTTATATACGGAGGCAAGGGGCACCCCTAGACACACAAGTTGATCCACGTGATCATATTCTTAGCCGTGTGCGGTGCCCCCTTCCACTATAGTCCTCGATAATATTGTAGCGGGGCTTAGGCGAAGCCCTATGACAGTAGTACATCAAGATCGTCACCACGCCGTCGTGCTGACGGAACTCTTCCCCGACACTTTGCTAGATCGGAGTCCGGGGATCGTCATCAAGCTGAACGTGTGCTAGAACTCGGAGGTGCCGTAGTTTCGGTGCTTGATCGGTCGGGCCGTGAAGACGTACGACTACATCAACCAAGTTAACGCTTCCGTTGTCGGTCTACAAGGGTATGTAGATCACACTCTCCCCTCTCGTTGCTATGCATCACCATGATCTTACGTGTGCGTAGGAAAATTTTGAAATTACTACGAAACCCAACAAAACATTGTGTCCCTCGTCTCCTATTACCATCCACCTAGACGCACAGTTCGGGACGCCCTACCCGAGATCCGCCGGTTTTGACACCGACACCGATCCTGGTGAGGTTCGTGGCCGTACTCGGTCTCGCACTGAGGGGTTTGCCCTCATTTGGTGACACCTGGGGGTTTAACCCATCTCCAATACGCGAACGACACCATTATGATGGTGGAGGGATCTGATGAGGATATTTAGAACCACAAATTCCTCATCCTCTGCTTCCAGGAAATGTCGGGCCTTAAAATAAACTTTGCCAAGAGCGAGGTAATGGTCATGGGATATTCCCAAAGGGAGGCCCAGCGGATTGCCAATCGTCTGAACTGCCGCTTGGATTCCTTCCCGATGACCTATCTTGGCATGCCCCTTAGTGATTCACGACTCCTGGAAAAGGATTTCCGTCCAGTAGTCGCCAAGCTCCAACCTAGAATGGAACCTTGGCAAGGAGATGGCTTTCTAAAGCCGCTCGAGTGATTCTAATGAACTCCTTCCTTATTAGCCTACTGATGTATATAATGGGATTCTATAGCCTACATGAATCCCTTCATCAGGAAGTTACCAAACTACTCTCCCGCTTCTTTTGGGCGGGAGAGAACAATAAGCAGAAGTACCACATGGTCAAATGGTCTGAGATCTGCAAACCTAAGGACCAGGGAGGCTTGGGGGTCATCTCCTCCAAGCGTATGAACATTGCCCTCCTGTCCAAATGGCTTTGGCGGATCCAGACTGAGGAGGGCGGCCTGTGGCTTCAGATTATTCGTGGGAAGTACCTTCGCGGGCAGCCATTAGCGTTTGAATCTAGGTCTGGAGGCTCCCAATTCTGGCAATCGGTGATGTCTTTGTTGCCGGTTCTGCGCATTGGGGCCTCCATCCAGATAGGCTCTGGGACCGCCACCCTTTTTGGCTGGATAGATGGGCGGGACCCCGCCCCTTTGCAGAGCGTTTTTACGCTCTATTCTCTATTTGTGTTTGCCCATAGATCTCTGTGTCCGCGGCACTAGAGAACCTAGGCGCGATTGTCTTCCGTCGCACCTTTGGGGCGATCGAACTTTTGCAATAGGATGAATTACTTGAATGCATTGCCCTTCATCCTCCTTCTCTGGAACCGGATTCGCTTTCCTGGCACCTCGAGCCAAGCGGTAGATTTTTGACTAGATCCCTGTACCAGGTGATTGTGCCTACTCCTGGTCCAGTGGAGGTCACGGTGCTCTGGGAGATCAAACTCCCCCTAAAGATCCGTATATTTTTATGGCAATGGGTTAGAGGACGCCTCCCCTCGGGCACTGAGGTCCGTAAGCGTAATGGACCTGGAGATGGTCTATGTCCCATTTGTCTGGTTCCGGAAGATTGCAACCACATCTTCTTCCGGTGCCCAGCGGCGCAGTTCTTATGGAGCTGATTCCGGGAGGTAGTTGGGGGCACATGGTGCCATGACAACCTCCAGGATTTATTCAGGGAGGTCCTCCGGCTCCCCTGGACTAGGCGCGCCCCTATTTGGGTCGCGCTAGGTACCCTTGCCTGGTCCCTTTGGTGTACCCGCAATAAATTAGTCGTCGAACGAGTGATTCCGTCCCATGTGACTGATGTGATCTACAAAATGTGTGGCTTCTTGCAGCTCTGGAGACCGCTTAGTAAGCGGAGCGATCGAGGCGTCACCGACAACATCATGGCGGGTCTTCGTGCCTCGGCTGCGTCTTTTGCTCCTCCCCCGCCGCCTCCCTTGTCCCCTCCTGAGCCAGATTAGCGTCTCCTAGGAGCTTTTTTTTTGGGCTTGTCTTGCTGTGCACCCAGCATGATTCTATGACTTATTGTACTTGTAACTTTGTGTTGGATGCTTGGTGGTTAGGGTGGACACGGTCCGGGCCGGTCCGTCATTTGGACCGGCCGCCGGCGGTCCGGGCCGGACCGGACCGAGCAACATGACGGTCCTGATCTCAGGGACCGGACCGGCGGCGACGAAGCCCGGGCCAGACCGAATGGACCGAAAGGACCGAACGGGCAGGGTTGATGTGTGCGGGTGCAGCGGCGAGTTAAGCGATGCGCGCGAGGGCAGCAGCGAGTTGGGCGATGTGTGTGAGTGATGTGACGAACTGGACGACGTGCGCGAGTGAAACTGACGAACTGAATTTTCTGTAACTGACGAAACTGAATTTTCTGAAAGTTTGACACCACGTTTTAACTGACAGTCTTCGCGCTCGTCCAGAAGAAGTGCATAAACGCCTCGAACAACAGCTGCGGCTTCACCTTCAGAGTGTTCGGGATCGTCCCCTAGTACTTCCTCGTGGCGCCGGCGAGGTGCAGAGCATTCGGATCGTGTCACAGTTCTTCAGAGCTTGTGCCCGGTGTGCATGTTTACTGCTTAGTTTTCCTTTAGTGCAGAAATCACTCGCCATGCAACGTGTGCATGTCCACCTCTTCGATTAGTTTGAGGTTAGTTAGATCTGGCCGTTGTTGGAGATCGTGGCATGGCACAATTTGAGCTCATGCAGCGGCAATATAGCTGCGTACGGGTGGACGTTGGATGGCACGGCCGCAATACTCGTTCCTGGCTATTCTTTCGTTCCATTCTGTGAAAAACGTCTTGACCCGCAGCTCGTGTCATGGCACGATTTCAGCTCTTGCAGCCGCAATACCCGCAGGAATTGGTGCCACGGTTGCGGTCGATGCCATGTTCGAGAACTCCAGATCGGCGGCAGTGCACGCACAACAGCGATGGCGTTCGGCGGCAAGAGGATACGGCGCACAGGGAGGAGAGGAAGAAAGGAGAGGGGAAGCTCCGAGATATCGTGGTTCACCCGGAGGTTGCCGGTGGCCGCGACGACGAAGAATGGCGGCGACGGTGACTGCATTTTCTCGGTCCGACCGAGCGGCTCGGTGAAAGACTGGACCAGACCGACATTTTTTTCGGGCTGAATATTGCAGCCCGGACCATCCAGCTTTCCCACCGGTCCTGGCCCGTCCGGTCCGGTCCTGAACGGACCACGAGCGGGCCTAAAAGCCCGCTCGTTGCGTCCAGCCCTACTTGGTGGTATGCTTTATAATATAAAGCGGGGAAAACCCAAATAGAAATATGGGCCCATCTATAAACTGCTTCCATAGGCGGCAACTCTGAAACCCATATGGATTCGAACTCGTAGAGTTTTATGTTTTTATACTCGTGGAGAGTGTTGCGATCAATGAAGCTTATCAATTTAACTTGTTGTGGTGCGAGCAGATGAGTCGACAAGGGGTTAATTTACAACGAGTCAAGACCGGAGAAGCACAGAAAACAAAGTGTCAAGATTAGAAGAGAATGTTAGTAGTAATCTTGTCTGGTTGATTAATTAGTTAGGTGCAAGTTTGCTGGCTGCCATGTAGACGCATAGTAGTAGTGCTGCTTGGCTTGCATGTCACGGCTGCGTGGATCTTGTATCAGCTAGTAGAGTCCGGCTGGGATTAGTACATGAGTCAGGTTGTGGTAGTTTAAGTAGGTTTAGGCTAGAGTCCTAGTGGGTTTGCTTAGACGTGTCAAAGTCTGTATAGGTTTAGGATTGATGGTCTGAGTCGGTTGTCTATCCTGGTCTGGCGTCCGGGTTGTTGTATATATATACAATAACCTAGGACGTGCAATGTAACATCGATAGAAAACAAGAAAAGAAATAAAGAAGTAGAAAGGCACGACACGTGCCTTTGGCTATCAAAGTTTCTTGTGCGCGCCTCTGTCGTGATTTCATGTAATTGATCCTGTGGGCGAAATTCCAACAGGGAGTATAATATAAGTCAAGATCACCCGACGCACTTCTTCGATCACACATCGCCAACCGATCGAGCGCCACGAGCTCAGGGAGAGTCTCGCCTGATCGAGATGGAAGCGCCCCTGTCCGTATACGATGATCAACCAGTTCAACTCCGCCAAGAACGCCGGCGTCCCCGCTTAGCACGTGGCGAGGACTGCCTCGGCGCACTCCCCGACGATGTGCTCCTTCTCGTGCTCCATCGCCTTGACACCAGATCCGTGCTCGTCACCTCCGCGCTTTCCAGGCGCTGGGCGTGCCTCCCGCACGAGCTCCCTAGGCTCGAGTTCAAGGTCCGCGACATCCTCCCACAGCGCTACAATCAGTACCTCCGCCGTCGTACTGACGCCGCGAACAGATCCGAGAAACCCTGTTCCGTGAAGAAGCTCAAGAAGCTCGATCTCGTCCTCAGCCGGTACGAGCGCCGTGGTATGCGCTCGCTGGCCGATTCCCTCGACGGCTTCCTGCATGCGGACGAAGCTAATCCACGTCGGGGCGTGCACAGCGTCAAACTGGAGATCTTCCCCACCCATAATTCCAGTAACTTGAACCGACTCGTTGCCACGGCCATCGGCGGCTGGGGAGTAGAAAACCTTGAGGTCGTCGTCCTCAACCCAGACGCACGTCACAGCGCGGACTACAGCTTCCCGCATCATTGTTTTGCCGATTCCAGTTTTCCCAATGGCGGCGTGAAGCTGAAAACGTTGACGCTGAGCAACTGTGCTCCTCTCGCAGCCAGACCGGACGCAAACACGGCCACAGCACGCGCATTCAGCGCGCTCACCGTCCTTGTCCTGCAAGACATGCCGAGGACGACGCGCAGCCGCGTCTACGAGGCCATCATCCGGGCGTGCCCGGCGCTGGAGGTGCTGCACCTCAGGTCCTGCGGCTGCCGCAGGAGGTCCTTCTCGGTAGACGCGCCCGACTCGCGGATCACAGAGCTACTCATCGAGTTCACCGGCCGCGCGTACGGGAAGATCGAGCTGCGCGCCCTGCCGAAGCTCGAGAGGCTGGCGTGCATGGGCGCTCCACTCGATCTCAAGTTCGGCTGCGTGCCCCACCTGGCGGGCCTCAACCTCAGCTACGACGAAGACGCCAATTCCAAAACTCCAGAGTTCGTGTTGTTCGGCGTGCGAACTACGTGCCTTCTCAGCAGCTTCTTGACCAACCTCACGGGCTTAGAGGACCTCGTCCTCCGGTTCACCGGTCCTGAGATGTGGATAGTACGGCCTCTCGACGACATGCCGCCGTTGGGCAAGCTGAAGAGACTACTCGTGGCGGACATGCCGTCGTCGTGGCACATCACTTGGATCCGTTACGTCCTGGAGGCCGCGCCTTCCCTTGAGACTCTACACATTCACGTCACGGACGACGATGACGCGGGTTCCGTGGGAACGGTGGCCATAAAGCTGATCCATTGGCCGTCGTCGTCGTTGGACTTCAAGCACCAGCGTCTCCGCGAGGTGGTGGTGGGCGGCTTCGAAGGTACCCGGAGGCAGGTGCACTTCGTGAGGTTCCTCAGGCGTGCGTGCACAGCGCTCCGAGACATCGTGCTGCTCAGGCATGGCCATGTGGTAGAGAAGGGGCTCTGGGATTGGGAGACTGTGACTCCGAAGCAGGAGTGGCAATGGATTGAGGAGAGATGCGCAGTGATGAGTGAGATCGAGGATGGCACGGATGACGTTGCTTGCTGCGCATCTCGAATAGTTTTTGGGTGATTTACCCCCACTCATGGAGGAGAATCGTTTGCGAGGTTGTGGTTGTGTCAAAGGCGGTGTAAAAAACAATTGATTGTGAACTTGTACGTGCATTATGAACACAGCATAAATGATAGACAGTATAAGAACGAATCTCTAGCATGTCCGCTATATTTCTGGCCCGCAAAATCGTTTACTAAACCGATTTTGCGGGAAGTTATGCACCGCCCCAATAAACATAGGTCCCACTACAACAGAACACACCAGAGTTCATACATAAAACTAAAAACATAGATAAACATAGATCGGAGGTGGCGGCGGCGGCTCATGGCTTGACGTTGTGGTAGTACTCCTCCGCCGACCTCCAGAGAACGTTGGCGAACTCGTACTCTTCCTTCCACGCCTCGGGCTTTTCTGCGGCGCCATCTTCAACAGCCGCCACCTCGTCCTTCGCAGCGGCGAGCTCAACCTCCGTCTTGTGGCACCGCTTGTTGGTTGGCCAAAGCGTTTTGCCGATCTTGAAGAATCGAGCCCACACGCCCCGGCTACCGCTGCGGAGAGCCCACCGCGTTCGCACGTCCGCTTCGAGCGCCACGGCTCGACGGCGGGCTGGCTGGAGCTGTCGGGTCCGGGCAAAGCCATAGACCGAGCTGTCCCCACGGATAGGCGATCGTCCGAAACCGTGCGGCGGAGGACCAGAACACCTCCCCCACCTGCATGTGGCCCTGATATGTGTATGAAAGGGTGGTATGATGTTTAAATAGCCAACACACAACTTTGATGTGTCACCCGCTTCACAAATGATACAGTCAAGCACGAAGGTCCTACACTTAGAGTGCGACACCCCCCAAGTTCGAGGCGACGGGAGGGAATCATATGAAGAAAATGCGCTCAAACTTGGTTGGACGTGATATGGACGTGGCGGCCACTGATGCTGATATTATTCGTGTTAATTTACTAGCTGCGCCAAGGTTGAAAATTGATGCATTAGATGGAAAATCATCCAACCATGCTGATGCGTTGCATGTCTTGATCGTGAATGAGAACATGCCCAAAGGTGTTCAGCTTGTCCATCAGACCGAGGAAAGGGGCGTGAGGAATATGGATGGATTTGATCCCTCGTATGCTATGCGGCTTGCGCGTTGCGGGGAATCGCTAGGACAGGGGCTAGATACACGTGGACAAACAAGCAACTCTCTCCGGTACGGAGCGTTCTGGACCGTGTGTTTGTTACGGCAGACTGGGAAGTGATCTTTCCCATGTGTACGTTGGTCGCTGAAACGCGCATTGGTTCTGACCATGTACCGCTGATCTTGGCCTCTGGGGAGGATAGGATCAAACGTAGTCCACGTTTCTACTTCGAAACAGGATGGTTCGAGGTAGAGGGTTTCGTCCCCTTGCTCCTTGCGTGTTGGGAGCAAGCTAGGGCTGCGGCTGGTCGTTCCAGGGGTCCTCTTGACACTTGGGTTTCGGCGGCCGGGGACCTGCGTGGTTTCCTCCGAGGGTGGGGTGCAAACCACAGGAGTGATGCTAAATGAGCAAGGGAAGCTCTTATCGAGGAAATTAAAGCCCTTGATGTGCAAGCTTACTTAGAACCTTCTCGGAAGCGGAGTGGGCTAACCGTTACGCCCTCGAAAATCAAGTGCTGGCCATCCTCAGGGAAGAGGAGGAATATTGGCGCCGTAGGGGCGGCGTCAAGTGGATTACCAAGGGGGATGAGAATACGGGCTATTTTCATGCCTTCACCAACGGCCGCAAACGGAAATGCTCGATCCTGAGATTGCAATCTCATCACGGGCTGTTGGTCAGTCAAGACGGATTCTCGGGTCATATCTATGATTTCTTCCATAACCTGTTGGGTACAGCGGAAGAGAAGCCTCTGCGCCTTCGTGCTGACTTTTGGGGGGAAGAGTCACGAGTGTCGCATGACGAGAATGATGCCCTGGCCTTGTCCTTCTCCACGGGGGAGATCGACGATGCGCTTGGCTCGATGAAGATTGATACTGCTCCAGGGCCGGATGGTTGGCCGGTGTCTTTCTTCCACCGGTTCTGGCCGGCGCTCAAGGACATTTTCTACGATATTATCAACGGTGTTATCAACCTCATACCAAAAGTTAAAGGGGCCGACACTATTAAACAATACCGCCCCATTACCCTTATTAACGTGCCTTTCAAAATTTTCTCCAAAGCCTACACTACGAGACTTGCCCCGGTCGCACAGCGTGTGATTGACCGTAGCCAGTCGGGCTTCCTCAAAGGCCGCAACAGCCTGGAAGGACCGGTAGTATTGCAAGAGATTGTTCACGAGCTAAATCGCACGCGTTAGCCGGCCGTGCTCTTTAAGCTTGACTTGGAGAAAGCCTACGGCCGAGTGAACTAGGAGTTCATTCGTGAGGTTCTGACTCGGTAGGGATTCGAGTCGGGTTTTGTACACCACATCATGCAAATTGTCTCGGGGGGACAGACTGCGGTGTCGATTAACGGAGAAGTGGGGAACTTCTTCCGCAACAAACGAGGTCACAGAAGGAGATCCCTCCTCGCCTTTGATCTTTAACTTTGTTGTTGATGCCCTTTCGGCCATGGTGAACAAGGCCAAGAACGCCGGCCACATACGTGGTGTGGTGCCTCACCTCATTCCCAGAGGGATCACTCACCTACAATATGCGGACGATACTTTGTTGCTCTTCGAGCCCGATGACCATAGTATAGCCTCGATTAAGCTCATCCTCCTCGCTTTCAAGATCATCTCTGGCCTGAAGATCAACTTTCTTAAGAGTGAGGTGATAGCCATTGGGATGGACTATCCCCTTGCCACACGCATTGCCAACCTGCTTAACTGCAAGCTAGGGAGCTTTCCAATTAAGTATTTAGGCCTCCCCATCTCGGACAAACACATCTCGATTCTTGAATGGGAACCCTTGTACAGCAAGGTGGCGAACCGGGTTAGCCCCTGGCATGGCAGGTTTCTATCTTCCGCGGCCAGGCTGATTTTGACAAACTCTAGTCTGTCCTCCTTGCCCTTGTTTACTATGGGCATGTTCTTGCTGGCTGATTGAGTCCACGCCAAGCTCGACACCCCTCGGTCTAAGTGTTGGGAAGGAACTGGGACAAAAAATACCACCTGATCAAGTGGGTGGCGCTTTGCCGACCCAAGAAATTCGATGGCCTAGGGATCCTTAACTCCAAGCTCATGAATGTTGCGCTCCTTGTCAAGTGGATCTGGAAACTTTCCCAGAATGAACAAGGGCTTTGGGCGGATATCCTTCGCGCTAAATATTTCCCCGATGGGAATTTCCTCACCTCTAAGGCTAAGGGATCGCCTTTTTGGAACGGGATCCAGGCTGTTAAGCCTGCCTTCACGTTAGGAGCCAAGTTTTGCGTTAAGAATGGCAACTCCACGAGGTTTTGGCTCGACCATTGGCTTGGGCCGGAACCTCTTTGGCGCAGTCACTCTGTCATCTACCAATTAGCCACTAACGTTGATATTCTTGTGGCCGATGCGCTCAGATCAAATCCTCCCGCCATTTCTTTCAAAAGACCACTCCTCGCCCATGAACGGGCATGTTGGGACGGACTCCTAACTTCTTTGCATGGTGTGACACTCTGCCCTGAGGCCGACACGGTCTCGTGGTCCCTCTCGAGCTCCGAAAAGTTCACGGTCCAATCGCTATACAACAAGTTGACCGAGGGACCGACTCTAGACATAGCTAGGGGGCTATGGAAAGCGTGTATCCCTCTGAAGATAAAAGTTTTTCTTTGGCAATTGTTCCGTGACCGTCTTCCCTCGTCTAACAACATTGCCATTAGACACGGCCCTTCGGATGGGACTTGTGCGTTGTGTGGAGCGCATGAAGATGCTAACCACATCTTCTTCAAATGCCATAGAATTGGAATCCTCATACGGCTTCGGACCTCCGTGGGATCCTTCTCGCTCATAGGGGTGGCTTTGGGCGAGTTATGTGGAGATGCGTAGGGGCGCTGTGCTGGGCATTATGGACCACTCGTAATAAGATGACTATTGAACACAAGTTCCCTAACCATCCTGCTGATATTATCTTCAAATGTCACTTGTTTCTTCAGACATGGACACCGTTGGGGAAACGGCGTGATGCAGATCGGATGACGGAGGCCATGGAGCGGATCCGCACGATTCAGTATGAAGCCCGTCACTAGGATGATGCTCGTTGTGCTATTTTGGACTGGTCGCTTGTGTGCTGTTGTTTCTTCTTTATCTATCAGGCTCAGGCCGGTTGCATGTACCGTACTTTGGCTACGGCCATTTATCTTCTGTTGTAGTACTGAGATGAACTTGGTGGATGCTGCCTATCGATGGGCTTTATTAATTTAAAGCCGGACGCTCCTTGCGTCTTCGTTCTAAAAAAAACAATAGGATGCACAATTTGGTTTCCTACTTCTACACATGTTCAACAGATCAAGTTAAAAGTACAGATAGATGGCATATGCAGATGTCTTGCTTATTATTTATTCTCCTGCCACGTACGATGAAGGATCTGAGGCGTCCTAGGATACGTGATTTCTTGTGCATGTGTGCAGGTGGATGGGGCCCACCAAAACAACTCAGGCGTAGCACATTTTCTGGAGACCAAAGTCTGAGCCGGTTAGTATTTAGGTTGTTTTTTTACAGTTCTTTTTCTGCCGTGAGTTAGAGATAGAATCAGATATTTAGTTTAATTCTTGTGAGTCAAGTTAGAAGGGTCGGCTTGTATTATAAAAGCCAAGTCCGTGTGCCATGTAGTGATTTAGGTTATTTTTAGATGAATTAGACACCGCGTGTGATTCGGCCGTCGGCCATTATCGAGTTTAGAGAATTCTTGTCAAAATCTCTACTGGCGTGTGAGTTCCTGCGACGTGACGTGTAGGGGATTACAAGCTGGGCCTATACGGTTTGTCCACGTTATTCCTTCGGATTGAGGGGTTGGCGTGTTGTTTCTGTGGGATTTGCGAACATCTTCGTAAACCCGCGACTTGTTGTTGCTGGGATGGAGGTTTGTGCCGTGAAAGATCGGGCCAACAACGGATCGACCCTCGTCTCGAGGTTCGCTTCTCATCATGACGTGTCACCATGACCTACCCTAACGCAAACATAGAGGAATGCACCATGGGCTACCCCCCTGTCAGGTCCCGTCAAAGCTGTAGACCGGGCGGTACCCACGGATCGACAATCGGCTGAAACCGCGCAAGGGAGGGAAACCGCCCCCCCCCCCGCCGCTCTGTCAAATTCATATTTCTTAGATTTTTCCGATATCAAATTACAGTCACGCACGAAGGTTCTTGAAATTAAAGTTACAAAAATGAAGGTATGAATTTCCAAGTTTTAGAATGATTTTCAAAGAATATCAAATTTGAATTCAAAAACCTAGGATAAATTTTGAAACCTAGTAAGAGTTCTAATTCCCTCTTATTTTTGTGATCAGAATGGGTATAAGATTTTTCAAATTTTAAAACATTGATAAAAAACTAATATTTAAACTTTGAATGAATATACTATTTGAAATTTGAAATTCAAAGTTTATTTATGTGTGAAATATGAATAACTCAAAAAAAACACGAGAAATTGTTCTTGCTATTGCTAGCTAGCCTATTTATTTGAATTTGAAACATTTAGTCCAAATAAAAAGCAAACTGCAATTGGAAAAATGAAAGAGAAAAAAAGGAGCAATAAACAGGCCGGCCGTTGGCGGGCGATAAACGAGTCGGTCCAGATGAACGCGTTACAGCTGCACTGTCACGGGGCGCAGAGGTGAGGCAGGGTCAAACTTTAGTTCCACCTCGCCGCGTGGGAGACGTCCAGATCAACTTAAATACGCAGCCGCACGACCTGAGGTGCAGCACAAACTGCCTCCTCCGAAAGGCATGTGGCCTTGTTGTGGAAGTGGTGGAACGAACGAAATAGAGTGAGACATGGGGAGAAAAGGCTGACGCCTGATGCCTTTAATTCTCAAGGTCTCCTCAAAGTGGCAGAATGGGGCATGTTCTTCCCAGGGTCGCCTTTTTAATTGTTTTTGAACATTTATTTAACTAAAATTCGGTGAATGGGACAAATATTCGGCGAAACAGTACATTACTTCGGCAAACAGAAATAGTTTTTACATAGATAAAATACTTAAAAAAATAAACGCGACTACAGACCGAATAACGTGCTGAGAGAGGCGTAGTCGCCGCCGTCGCCGCCAGCACTGAGCTTCCACCATCCCGGCGCGCGCATGTCGGTGGGCGCCGGGACGTTGGCCTCGAACAACAGGTAGGCTTCCCACTCGTGCAACGAGCGGCGGCCGAAGCCATTAGCTGCCGCACCATCGCCGGGGAACCTCTCGCCCATAGTCGCGGCTGGCCACGGGGAGGGAGGGGAGGTACGTCGGCGCACGGGGAGAGAGAGCTGTGGGCAGGGTGCGGCCACAGGCGAGGGGAGGTGCTGTTTATATAGCGGCCAGGGGGTGTGGGCGCCGGGTGTACGCGCGGCGGGAGGGGAGGCGCTGTTTATATAGCGACCGGGGGGGTGTGAGCGCCGTGTGTACGCGTGGCGGGAGGTGGGGCGTCGCCGCCCGCGCCGCTCGTGAGGAATCAATGAAAGGCTGACCGGCGGCAGCCTTGGCATTGATTCCCCGCAGGAAACCGAGGCGATGAGGACGATGAGGCGCGGGGGTAGCTGACTCGGCGGGCCCGCCGTTCTTTCGCGCCAAAACCGATTGCCCTGGCACCCCCCAGCGCGCCGGGTTCGGCCTAGGTCCGCCGGCGTCAATTTCGGCCCAAACCGGCGAAAAACACGCTCCTGGGGGCGCGACTGGGCCGATTTTTGGGCGCCGACTCTAAAAAATCGCGAGGGGGGGTGTTGGGGACACGGCTGGAGATGCTCTTACAACTAGACCACCGCGTCAGGAGGATGGGGTTGCATAGCAAGGGCGTACGTCGGCGCACGGGGAGAGAGAGCTGTGGGCAGGGTGCGGCCACAGGCGAGGGGAGGCGCTGTTTATATAGCGGCCAGGGGGTGTGGGCGCCGGGTGTACGCGCGGCGGGAGGGGAGGCGCTGTTTATATAGCGGCCGGGGGGGTGTGAGCGCCGTGTGTACGTGTGGAGGGAGGTGGGGCATCGCCGCCCGCGCCGCTCGTGAGGAATCAATGAAAGGCTGACCGGCGGCAGCCTTGGCATTGATTCCCCGCAGGAAACTGAGGCGATGAGGACGATGAGGCGCGGGGGTAGCTGACTCGGCGGGCCCGCCGTTCTTTCGCGCCAAAACCGATTGCCCTGGCACCCCCCAGCGCGCCGGGTTTGGCCTAGGTCCGACGGCGTCAATTTCGGCCCAAACCAGCGAAAAACACGCTCCTGGGGGCGCGACTGGGCCGATTTTTGGACGCCGACTCTAAAAATTCGCGAGGGGGGGTGTTGGGGACACGGCTGGAGATGCTCTTACAACTAGACCACCGCGTCAGGAGGATGGGGTTGCATAGCAAGGGCACCGGACGGGGACATTTTATTTGCAGCAGCCAGTCCTCTCAGCTATTTGTCTGAACCGATCCATGCTGAAAGTATTGCACTTCTGAAGGCGATCGAATTCTCCAAAGAATTTTGGAATGGATAAGGTCATTTTTGAGACAGATTACATAAACTTAAAGAAAACAGTGATCTCTGACGAAAATGACAGGTCGACTTTGGGCACTCTATTGAGAGAAGCAAAGTTCCGCCTTCATCTGGGGTTCATCGAGTACCGAGTTGAGTTTTCTCCTAGAATTTGTAACACTCCAGCGCATGTGCCGGCAGGTCTTGGTACTAGGGAAATTCGTAGTGACCATATTTTGTGGATCACGAATTTTCCCACCGATGTAATCCGTGCAGTGGCTGGCGATTCCGCCGTGACCACAGGTTAATGGAATGCTAGGTGTTCCATGACAAAAAAAAGGCCTGTCACCAGTCACCGTTGGGCTTGATAGGTGATGGACCGATTACGTTACTTATGAGGTGGCAACGCTCGGCGTTTGCCTAAATATGCCGAGTGGCCGATCTAAAATCTCGGCGAATTGGGAAACATAAGGCAGAAAATGATTCCTGTAGTGATTGTATAAATTTTGCCTAGTGTTTTTCATAGCCACTCGGTTTAGGTGTCTGTTTGCTGAGTGTTTTTTTTTGCACACTCAGCACAAGTGGACTTTGGTAAGTGTATAAACTTTGTCAAACGTTGTTCATCGGTACTCGGTTTAGGTGGTCGATTGAATGCACTCGGCAAAGAACCATTTTCCCATAGAGATGGCTACTTCCACAAACGACCGTAGAGTTTCTCTTAACTACTACTATTTTTTTTTGGAAAAGGAGGTTAAACCCTGGCCTCTACATTAATTGATGCATGCAGCGATCTTTATTAATTATTCCACAAAGGTCTGACAAGAATATACATCAATTCACCGAAGCCACCACTCACACTTACAACATGTGGAGTGCTCTCACTCCTCATATCTAAAACCGGTGTCGTCACCGATCCATCCACATAACGTATTGGGGCCAACAGCCAGTGCAACCTACCTAAAACGCACACCACATGCTTACATTTAGAAGCCACCATCATCATCGGACCGCTGACCCATCTTCAGAGAGAGATCCACATCATCCTGGCCATTTCCAGACATTTGTCGACGCCACCACGGCGCCCAACGGTGCCATTGCCCTGCGCTCATTCGTCCAGACGTGAAGACTCTGGAAGATCCATCGTGCGTACCAGCTGCCAACCAGGCATGACTTAGCATAGCACCTGTCGGTCAGGCATGACTTGGCAGCTCCATCGAAGCTCCGTGCAAGATGAAGCCGCTCCACCTCCTGCCTCTGTCTTCCAGCGCTGCACCACAAACGATGCTCAAAAGAAAAACGACACCATAGTACCACCATCGTCTAATCTGGAAGACCAAATCCTAGGGTTTCCCCCGAAGCAGCACAAGTGGGTTGACAACAGTTACACGACGATGCCTTCATCGAGGTAACGACGCAAAACGCCGCCATCGCCCGCCAACGACTCGATTTTGACCGGTAACTATGTCTTACCGACTCGTAGCTGGGACTAGATGATGAATCTCGAGATCAGACCATCCAGCCGTAGGCCGACCACCTCTGACGGAAGAGATGACCACCATCGCCGGCTACACCGGTTAGAACAAATCTAACAGGAGGTGCCCCCGACGTGACCACCAGGCCCTCCATGCCGCCGCTGCCAATCCAAAAGCAGATGGCGTGCCGCCGTCGCCGCCGACCGCAGCGCTGCCGCCGCCTGAACAAGGCAGGCCGCCGTTCTCGCAGCCCACGCCGCCTCCGACGCCACCGCGCCACAGCCATCGCCGTCGCCAACACTGCCACCGCAGCCGCCATTAGGACGCCAGCCAACCGCCACACCGCCATAGTCCAAATCTGGGCCGTCATGAACCAGATCAGCGCCCCCGCAGTCTAGATCGGGGTCACACCCTCGAGCCAGGGCGTCCAACGTCATCCTATGACCCGCGAGAGGGAGGAGTGCCTCCGTCGCTGCCGCACGCACAGGCTATGCCCGGCGGCGACGGAGGGGAGGGAGAGGAAGGAGCGGTGAACTGGCGGCTAGGATTAGAGGCCCTCGGTGGGGGGGGGGGGGGGGGGGGGGGGGGGGGGGCTACTAATGTTTTGTTCAACCATGTCTTATGCCATAACTACTACTCCATACGGCGGTGAATTCATTCCCGGACCTTGCACACACCGTCCGTCACATTATAGGAGATGGTCATTTTTAAAGTTATTACCCTTAACAGTAAGGAGAGGTACTACTAGTTTAGAAACCCAACAATGAGCCAGGAGCGGCGGTATCGGGAAGACAGGTGGCGGCAGATGCCGTCGGGCGTTAATAGAGGTTTGCAACTACATACGGAAGCCAAAGTCTATCATTGCAGCTTTGGAATTGGACCATCTCCAAAAAACGAAAAAAAACTTTGCAATTGGAACACGAGTCGGAGTGGGGGTGCAATCGCCGCCGCACGTTGGGATTCTTTTGCTTCAACCAGCACCTTTTGTAACGCCCCGAGACCGATGTGCCAGGTGTCGTCCAGTTATTCGCTGGTGTTGCCTTGTCATTGCTTGCGTGTCATGCACTGCATATCATGTCATCATGTGCATTTCATCTGCATACGTGTTCGTCTCATGCATCCGAGCATTTTCCCCGTTATCCGTTTTGCCTTCCCGCGCTTCGTTCTCCTCCGGTGGTCATTTCTACCTTTCTTTCGTGTGTGGGCATTAAACATTTCCAGATTGGACCGAGACTTGTCATGCGGCCTTGGTTTACTACCGGTAGACCGCCTGTCAAGTTTCGTATCATTTGGACTTCGTTTGATACTCCAACGGTTAACCGAGGGACCGAGAAGGCCTCGTGTGTGTTGCAGCCCAACACCCCTCCAATTTGTCCCAAAACCCACCTTACTCTGCTCCATCATCTAGAGTGTTCGATCACGATCGCGTGGCCGCAAACCGCACCTCATTTGGACTCTCCTAGCTCCCTCTACCTATATATATATGTGTCTCCCTCCGAAATCCTCGCGCAGATCTAACCCTAGCTTCTTCCCACTCCGCCGCCGGACATGTCCGCGCCCGCCGGACGCGTCCAGCCTCCACCTCACGCTATCCAATCAGAAGCCGCCACATCGCCCCGCCGCCACTCTCCTCCAACCACAGCGCGCCATGTCAGCGCCCGCGCCGCCCCACTTCGCCGTCGGCCCGCGGAGCCCATCGGGGGCCCGCGCGGGCCCAGTATCGCCGCCGCCGCACAGGAGCACCCGGCTCCCCTTCGTCTTGCCGGATCGGCGCGCCGCTGCCGCCCCTTTGCCGGCCATCGCCGGAGCTTCGCCCAGTCGCTTCGCCAGGTCACCAGCGCCGCCATCCTCTTCCTCTCTGCTTCTCTCTCTCATGAGCGTCCTCTCTCTGTTCTCCCTAGGGGTCCTCGCCGGAGTCCCATGCCTCGTGCTCGTCGCCGGAGTGGACGGGTCTCGCCGGAGCTGCCGCCCTCTCGTCGAACCCGGCCTCCCCGTCGTCCTTGGGCGTCCTCCGCCCCAGATCCAGTTGCCCCGCCGCCGATCTACCCGTTTCCGGCGCCTCCCGCGTGCCCCCGGCCTTCGCAGCCCTCGCCGGGGTCCCTGTACCGCCGCGCCGCTGCCATGGCCATCCTCGGCTTCGAGCTCAGGAGGAGCACGACGGGGCTCTCGCTCACCTGTGCCTCGTGGGCCGGCCCATCTCTCCAGCTTCCCTGGCCCAGCTCCAAATCCGCGCCGCCCTTCCGGCCTGCCTCCTCTTCCTTCACGGGCCGCAGCCCAAGGGTGAGACACCCCCAGCGCCCCGCCTCTTTTTCTTTCCCTTCCTGCTGTTGGGCTAGTCCATTTCGGCCCGTGATGTTTATTTTTCAGCGCCTGGGATTTTTCCTAATTATTCCAGAGTTTGCGAGTTTTGCAGAATAGTCCCCCTAGTTCATGCATTTAATAACTCACTAACCGTGCATCGGATTAAAATGATTTATATATGAAACTTGTTCAGAATTTTGTGTAGATTAATAATATGAAACTTTCACCCATGTTTAAAATGTTAAAAATGTTGTTTGCATTAATTTTCTCCTATGCCATGTTAAAATGATTTGTTTCATAACTAAATAACTGTAGCTCCGAATTTAATAAACTGTATATGTAAATGGGGTAGAATTTTTCCTAGTTTAACATGGTGCACTCACCTTGCATGTTTAACAACTCTAAAATTATGTTTAGGGCAGAACAGTACCTAACCTAATATATGCACATGAGGAGTCCCGGATTTGTTGTTTGTTGTTCCCGGCCTCATTTAACCTTGACTAGATAGGTAGTTTTCTTTTTGTTTCCCCTCTTGACATGTTTAACAACATTTAATATTGTTGGGTACATAAACGAGATCGAACTAAATAATTGATGTGGTGCTCCGTCAATATGCAACTCGTTGCATATTGAGCTTCCACTTAATTTGTAGTTTTGCTTGTGCATTTTGCCATGCCATGGTTCATTAAATTGGACATGCATCATACTTGTTTGTGCATCATGCCATGTTCATGTCGTGGTTGTTTACTATGTTTGTTTGTTTTCTTTTCGGTGTTGCTTCTTCGGGTTGGGTCCGGTAACGTCGAGTTGTGAGGATTCGTTCGACTTCGTTCGTTTGTCTTCTTCATGGCCTCGTTCTTCTTCCTTGCAGGATTTCAGGCAAGATGATCATACCCTCGAAATCACTACTATCTTTGCTATGCTAGTTTGCTCGCTCTTTTGCTATTCCAATGCTACGATGCCTACCTTTTGCTTGCCAGCCTCCCAATTGCCATGTTGAACCTCTAACCCACCTTGTCCTAGCAAACCATTGATTGGCTATGTTACCGCTTTGCTCAACCCCTGTTATAGCGTTGTTAGTTGCAGGTGAAGATTGAAGTTTGTTCTTTGCTGGAACATGGAGATGTTGTTTCCTTTTTGGAGCATGTTTACTTGTTGGGATATCACTATATATCTTATTTAATTAATGCATCTATATACTTGGTAAAGGGTGGAAGGCTCGGCCTTATGCCTGGTGTTTTGTTCCACTCTTGCCGCCCTAGTTTCCGTCATATCGGTGTTATGTTCCCGGATTTTGCGTTCCTTACGCGGTTGGGTAATAATGGGAACCCCTTGACAGTTCGCCTTAAGTAAAGCTCTTCCAGCAATGCCCAACATTGGTTTTACCATTTGCCACCTAGCCTTTTCTTTTCCCTTGGGAGTTGCGCTCCTAAGGGTCATCATTATTTACCCCCCCGGGCCAGTGCTCCTCTGAGTGTTGGTCCAACTTGTCAGCCGCCGGTGGCCACCAGGGGCAACTCTGGGCTGGCCTACCGGAAGTTTGGACGATCCGGTGTGCCCTGAGAAAGAGATATGTGCAGCTCCTATCGTGATTTGTCGGCACATTCGGGCGGTGTTGCTGGTTTAGTTTTACCCTGTCGAAATGTCTTGTTGTACCGGGATACCGAGTCTGATCGGAACGTCTCGGGTGGAGGTCTATTCCTTCGTTGACCGTGAGAGCTTGTGATGGGCTAAGTTGGGACACCCTTGCAGGGATTTGAACTTTCGAAAGCCGTGCCCGCGGTTATGGGCAGATGGGAATTTGTTAACGTCCGGTTGTAGAAAACCTGAAGTTGACCTTAATTAAAATGAATCAACCGCGTGTGTAACCGTGATGGTCTCTTTCCGGCGGGGTCCGGGAAGTGAACACGGTTGTTGGAGTTATGCTTGACGTAGGTTACTATAGGATCACTTCTTGATCACACTTTTATCGACCGTGCTTTGCCTTCTCTTCTCGCTCTCATTTGCGTATGTTAGCCACCATATATGCTTGTCGCTTGCTGCAGCTCCACCCCATACATTTTACCTTACCCATAAGCTTAAATAGTCTTGATCGCGAGGGTGCGAGATTGCTGAGTCCCTGTGGCTCATGGATACTTCCAAAACCAGCTTGCAGGTGCCGATGAGTCCGTGCAGATGACGCAACGAAGCTCAGGAGGAGCTCGATGAAGATCTTGTCCTTTGTGTGGTTTCGTTCTAGTTGATCAGTAGTGGAGCCCAGTTGGGGTCGATCGGGGACCTTTGTCGCATTTGGGGTTCTTCTTTTATTTTGGTTCCGTAGTCAGACCATGAGTGTATTTGATTGATGTAATGTTTATTCATGTAATTGTGTGAAGTGGCGATTGTAAGCCAACTATGTATCTCTTTCCCTTATGTATTACATGGGTTGTGTGAAGATTACCTCACTTGCGACATATGCCTTCAATGCGATTATGTCTCTAAGTCGTGCCTCGACACGTGGGAGCTATAGTCGCATCGAGGGTGTTACACCTTTCACTCATCAGCAACTCCCAAACCCCGTATGGGTATGAATTCAGACTCATCCTCCTGAGTTCTATGCTTCTATAAATAACTTGGGATCGCCCGGCTCACCCATTCCGTCTGACATTGGGCCAAGTCGAGCGCTACGAGAGTTCATCAAAAGCGATCAGCCTCGCCGATCGACATGGACGGGCCTCTGTCCGTATGAGATGATCAGCCGCTCGCACTCCTCTGGGTCCGCTGTGCGTCCGGCGGCGAGGAGGACCGCCTCGGCGCACTCCCCGACGACATGCTCCATCTCGTGCTCCGCCGCCTTGACACCCGGTCCGCGCTAGACACCTCCGCGCTCTCCAGGCACTGGGCGCACCTCCCGCGGGAGCTCCCCGCGCTCGAGTTCAAGGTCCGCGACATCCTGCCCCAGTGATACAATCAGTACCTCCATCGTCGTACTGACGCCACGAACAGCCGCCAGAAACCATGTTCCATTAAGAAGCTCATCAACAAGCTCGATCTCGTCCTCAGCCGGTACGAGCGCCGTGGTATGCGTTCGCTGTCCGATTCCCTCGGCGGCTTCCTGCATGCGGGTGACGCTAATCCATGCCGATGCGTGAACATCGTCAAATTGGAGATCTTCCCCACCCACAATTCTGGTAACTTGAACCGACTCGTTGCCACGGCCGTTGGCGGCTGGGGAGTAGAAGACCTTGAGGTCGCCGTCCTCAACCCCGGCGCACGTCATAGAGCGGGCTACAGCTTCCCGCATCATTGCTTTGCTGATCCCAATTTCCCGGGCGACAGCGTCAAGCTGAAGAAGCTAAGGCTAAGCAACTGCCCTCCGCTCTCCGCCGGCCCAGACGCTAACCCGCCATCGCCACGTGCGTTCAGTGTTCTCACTGTGCTCATTGTGCAAGACATGCCTAAGTCGACGGGTGGCCACGTCTACGAGGGCGTCATCCAGGCGTGCCCGGCACGGGAGGTGCTGCACCTCAGGTCATGCGGCTGCCGCGAGAGATCATTCACCGTAGACGCGCCCCGCTCCCAGATCACAGAGCTGCTCATCAAGCTCAGCGGCCGCACGCTCGGGATGATTGACCAGCGTGCGCTGCCGAGGCTCGAGAGGCTGGCGTGCATGGGCGCTCCGCTGGAGCTCAACTTCGGCTTCGTACCGCGCCTCGCCCAGCTCAACCTCACCTACGACGAGGATGCCAACGCCAAGACTCTGGAGTTCGCCTTGTTGGGCATGCCTAACCTATACCTTCTCACCAGCTTCTTGAGCCGCCTGACGGGCTTAGAGGACCTCGTCCTCCGGTTCACCGGGCCTGAGATGTGGGTTTTACTACCTCTCAACGACATTCCACCGTTAGACAAGCTGAAGAGGCTGCTCGTGGCGGACGTGCCATCGTCGTGGGACATCACTTGGATCTGTTACCTCCGGGAGGCTGCGCCTTCCCTTGAGACTCTGCACATTCATGTCGCCGACGATGACGATGCTGGGTCCGCGAGAGCGGTGGCGAATAAGCTAATCCCGTGGCCGCCGTCGGAGTTCAAGCACCGGCGACTGCGCGAGGTGGTGGTAAGCGGCTTCGAGGGGACGCCGAGGCAGGTGCACTTCGTGAGGTTCCTCATGCGCGCGTGCACGGAGCTCCGAGACGTCGTGCTCCTCAGACATGGCCATGTACAAGAGAAGGGGCCCTGCGATTGGGAGATTGTGGCTTCGAAGCAGGAGTGGCAATGGATCGAGGAGGAGAGACACGCAGTGATGAGTGAGATCGAGGACGGCACAGATGACATTGCTTGCTGCACATCTCGAATAGTTTTTGGGTGATTTATCCCCACTCATGGAGATTCATTTGCGAGGCTGTGGTTGTGTCGAAGGCAGTGTAAAAAAATTGATTGTGAACTTGTACGTGCATTATGAACACAGCAGAAATGATGGACAGTATAAGAACCAATCTTGTTTGGACGATAGAGATCAAATTTCAGGTTTAATGCTCTACCGTGTTGGCTTCTGTGATGATTTTGTCAATCTCAAGACCCACTGATTTAGTCTTTCGAAGGTGTTCATATAAGTCGGATATGCATGTGTGCGTTCATACGGAGAAGTATATGTGTGTGTTTGTGAACGTTTATTGTGTTTCTCAAAAAAAAGATGAACAATATCAGTGATTGCATTTTTACTGGGAGCTTATAAAAAGTAAAGAAAAAAAAACCGGAACAAGTCCTTGAGTGAAGGCATTGACCCTATTCATATCTATCTTCAGGGTGTAATAGATACATAGATTCTTAAGAACTTTTAATAAAATTCAGAGCTACTTTTGAGTTGTAATGATGATTTTTTTTCTTTACGAGCGACAGTAGCAGAGTTATTGGGTCGGCCCATGGGAAAGATCCCTGTGAAGCCGAAACCCATACAAACTCGGCTTCGTCCAGCAAGCCAAAACCCATACAAACTCGGCTTCGTCCAGCAAGCCGAAACCCATAGGAACTCGGACACGTCATCTTTTTCATCGAGTTCTATGCTCCCTCCCGCACGATATAACCTCACGCGCATTGTTCCATCTCACATTGTCTCAAGTGGCCGATCGAGCGCCACGAGTTCACCAAGTGAGTAGTCTCGCCGATCGAGATGGCCGCGCCGCTGTCCGTATTTGATCATCAGCCAGTCCGTGACCGCCAGCGCCATCGCGCGGCCCGCGGCGAGGACCGCCTAGGCTCACTCCCGGACGACAAGATTCACCTTGTGCTCCGCCGCCTCGACACTCGTTCCGCCCTTCCTTTCACAAACGTGCTTTGGTGGTTGCCAACTAGCATGGGTAGCTCCTCGACCAAACGACAGGTGAGCACTTTCTCAAAAATCTTGATAGCCCCATGCACAAGGCTTATCATCCGAAAATCTCGCACTTCCAGTGCTCCTTCCTTCTTCGGCAAGAGGGAAACAAGGGCTTTGTTGATGGCGGCTAAACCCCTCATGTCGCCCTTGTAGAAACACTCCATTGCTTTCATGAAATCGTCTTATATAATGCTCCAACACCCAACGTAGAACCTGCCAGTAAACCCGTCCGGCCCCGGGGCCTTGTCCAGTGGCATGCTCTTGATTACCTTCTCCACTTCCTCCGCGGTAAATGGCTGCTCGAGATGCGATAGGTCGTACCGTGGGAGCTCAAGGATACCTAGGTTGATGGTATAGTTTCTAGCTTCCGAGGTGCCAAACGCTGCACCAAAATATGCATTAACTGCCGACGCTACTTCCTCCTGCCCGGTATAGAGGTTGCCGTTATGCTTCACCACACGCAAGGTGTTCTTCCGCTGCCGGTGGCTAGCCTGTTGGTGAAAGAGCCTAGTATTGCCATCTCCCTCACGCAGCTGAAGTAACCGAGACCTTTGCCTCGCAATAGTCCTCTCCAAGGAGCTCAGACCGAGTAGCTTTTTCTTCAGGCACATTCTTAGTTCCTGCTCGGCATCAGAGAGGGTTCTCATTTCCATAGCTGTGTCCAACTGCTTAATAACCTCAAGAGCAATAGCGATTTGCAGTTTCACGTTCCCAATCCACATGGCACTCCACCTTTGGAGGCTCACCGCAGTAGCTTTTAGTTTGTTTTGAAGCGTGAGATAGTCGTTAGAAGCCACCGGACTTGAGGTCCAGGCAAGTTTAACTACATCCATGAACCCTTCCGCTCTGGTCCAGAACGATTCAAATTTGAACCGGCTTTTCGAACTGATGCAAGTATTCATGTCCAGCACCAACGGGCAGTGGTCGGAAATAGCTGTACCCAGGGCTGAAAGAAAACAGGTTGGGTACGCCAGATCCCATTCATTCGACACGAAAACGTGGTCGATTTTCTCCAAAGTGGCAATTCTCCTTTCGTTCGACCACGTGTATCTTCTTCCGTTCAGGTAGATCTCCTTTAGCTCGAGGGAGTTGAGCTTGGAGCGAAACCTTCCCAACATCCGGCGATTGATCAAGGCATTGTTCTTGTCCTCCTCGCTAGCAATGAGATTGAAGTCCCCGGCCACAAGCCAAGGCCCCGCGTGCAAGTCTCTAATATCCACCAAATCTTGGAGGAATTCCACCTTGTCGGACTCCTCGTGCGGGCCATAGACACAAGTGAGCCACCATGGTTGCTCATAATCGGGACACTTAGCCAGAGCCGTTAAGGTATGGTTGGTACGGTGCGGGTTAGAGAGTTGAACCGAAGTGGAATCCCATGCCACCAAGATCCCACCACGCGTACCTAACGCAGGAAGGTAGAAAAAGTTTTCAAATTTAGCCCCGAGGCATTGTCTTACAACATTCACGGATACGTCATGAAGTTTTGTCTCTTGAAGACACACGATGGCCGGGCTGGCCGCCGTGACCACCTGGAAGACAGTGTTTCGCTGGGCCGAAGTGTTTAGCCCGCGAACGTTCCACACTAACATTCTCAACTGTTGAGTATTCATGACAAAGGCCTACCAAACCACCAGCTTCCTCAGCACACTGCTGCCTCCTCTAGGGGCACCGCCGGCGACTCCCAACCAAATAGCGCCAGGATTGCGGCAATGTGGGCATCCGAAAGCGGCCGAGAGAACAACTCCACATACATCTTTAGGGCATCCTCCGAAATCACTTCACCTTCATGCGCCAAACACAATTTGCGGATGAGAACTTGCTGTTGCTTTGATGCACCGTGTTTGGCTAGTCTCGCACTCCTCCTTGGTGTCCCCTCCACTATCCTCTTCTTTCTCTGGTTGCGTGCTTGCACCGCGACAGGCCGACTTGATGGTAATGGCAACAGCGGAGAAAGGGAAACACACGTGTCAGCCCGCATCCTCTCTATGTCACCATGCTACAGTGCGTCCATATCACCGCAGGTCGCTGAGTCCGGCACCAGTTCCACCCCAGAATCAAGGGCTGGTGCGGGCACAACATCAGGTTCCAGCTGCGCACTACGTACGCTGCATACGTTGCATGTTGCATGGGTGCAACTGCTCTCTGATAGGCACACCTGGAAGGTCTGCAAGGCCTCCACCTGTCTATACCGTCCAATCCTGCATGCGCTGTCCCCTGGTTCATGGGGCAAAGATTTCAGCTCTTCCCAGGATGCCGTTGCAAGGCTGTCGATGTCCCTGTCCACACCACTTGGTCCAATCAAGGAGATTTGGCAGGAGCCAATCAGAACGGAGTTTAGGCCTTGACCACTCCCAGCATTCTCCAGTTCCCTAGGCCGGACCCTCTCATGCCCACCATCAGAATTTTCGGCATGCGCCCACCTCATCAGCTGCACCGAGGCGGGGGAGACGGGCTGTATCTCTGTGTGATCAGTTCGAATCATGATCGTAGCGGGCCCTACCTGCTCTGCATGGCCAACGGGCGACTAGGACTGCTCGAGATTGGCTGCCGAAAAGCCGAATCCTCCATCCCCACATCCTGACCCAAGCGGATCACCGTGACAGCAGCCACGCGGCTGGTGCTGACCGGCTTGGCGACCGAACCCGGGGCGACATGAACCTGCCGCCCGGCCGGTGGCGGCGCCGCCATCGACGACCCAACAGAGCTAGCCGAAGCATTACCGACGCCGCCAACGCCCCTCGCGGGTCTGCCTGTGCCTCCACCGGGCGGTGCATCATCACTGCCGGAAGAGGGCGATGGCGATGGCGGTGGCAGCCAAAGTATAACACCCACTGGATTGACTGTCGTGCCAAAATCGGACACCAAGTACCAAGTATAGCACATCCTAATTTTGCTTTCTGAAAAGTCTGCCTAGCGCTCCGCTCCCCTGCCTAGCGCTTCGCGCCGGCCGCCACCTGTTGGGGAACGTAGTAATTTCAAAAAATTTCCTACGCACATGCAAGATCATGGTGATGCATAGCAACGAGATGGGAGAGTGTTGTCTACGTACCCTCGTAGTCCGAAGCGGAAGCGTTGATGCAACGTAGAGGAAGTAGTCGTATGTCTTCCCGGTCCAACCGATCCAAGCACCGTTACTCCGGTACCTCCGAGTTCTTAGCACACGTTCAGCTCGATGACGCTCCCCGGGCTCCGATCCAGCAAAGCTTCGGGGAGGAGTTCCGTCAGCATGACGACGTGGTGACGATCTTGATGTTCAACCGTCGCAGGGCTTCGCCTAAGCACTGCTACAAATATGAACGAGGTGGAATATGGTGGAGGGGGGCACCGCACACGGCTAAGGAACAATCACGAAGATCAACTTATGTGTCTATGGGGTGCCCCCTGCCCCCGTATATAAAGGAGTGGAGGAGGGGAGGGCTGGCCCTCTCTTTAGCGCGCCCTAGGGGAGTCCTACTCCCACCGGGAGTAGGATTCCCCCTTTCCTAGTCCAACTAGGAGTCCTTCCATGTAGTAGGAGTAGGAGACAAGGAAGGGGAAGGGAGAAGGGAAGGAAGGAGGGGGCGCAACCCCTCCCCCTAGTCCAATTCGGACTAGGCCTTGGGGGGCGCGCGGCCTGCCCTAGGCAGCCCCTCTCTCCTTCCCGTATGGCCCAATAAGGCCCAATACTTCTCCCCCCTATTCTTGTAACTCCCCGGTACTCCGAAAAATACCCGAATCACTCGGAACCTTTCCGATGTCCGAATATAGTCGGCCAATATATCGATCTTTACGTCTCGACCATTTCGAGACTCCTCGTCATATCCCTGATCTCATCCGTGTCACGACCGGTTTTCCAATGAAAATGTTTATTGAGAAACCAATCCTTTGAGTCTAGTATGAGAAAAATCCTCCTTACTGGTAGACAAATTCTTGATACAATAAGCCAGTAGCATAAGATATATTACAGGGTCGAGCTACGGTTGCTCAACCAAATTATTACAAGCACCCTAATAATTATACATAATGGCGGACATGACACAAAGGTGTGGAGGCATACTACTGACTCGAGGATAGGGTGGTGGTGGAAAAACACAGCGGGGAGTGAGATACATGACTCTAAAACTGGCATCTCATCGAGCGTCGAGGTGAGGCTCGATGAATTTATTTGGTAGCGGAAGCGGATATAATACAGTGACCAAATCCAGGGTCGCACGAGACTGACTGGGATTCCTCTAGGCGTCGGACTCGCTATCAAATTCTTCATCCATGAGATCGCCTTCGACAGCATCTGGCCAAATCAACAAGCCAAGTGAGTACTTTGAAAGTAATCGCAAGACAGTTCGGACGTAAGATATAACAAATGCATGCATGGATGCATCATGATTAAATTTTAAGAGTGGCACATTAATTCGTAAAAACAAGACAGGTAAAAAGGGGGTCGGCGGTAGTCCGCTCGAAAACCCAGCAAAATAACTGTAAACCCAATCGGGTGTCTGAGGCGACACCTCAATAGGAAGATAAATAAATAAATCACGCCGCAGTCGGGCGTCTAGGCGACACCACATAAAGGGCTTTAAAAGAAATGCCACGGTCGGGCGTCTGAGCGACGCCACATAAAAGGGCTTTAAAAGAAATGCCACAGTCAGCGTCTGAGCGACGCCACATAAAGGGCTTTAAAAGAAATGCCACAGTCGGGCGTCTGAGCGACGCCACATAAAGGGCTTTAAAAGAAATGCCACAGTCGGGCGTCTGAGCGACGCCACATAAAGGGCTTTAAAAGAAATGCCACAGTCGGGCGTCTGAGCGACGCCACATAAAGGGCTTTAAAAGAAATGCCACAGTCGGACGTCTGAGCGACATCGCAGGAAGGGCTTTGATCAAAAGTAAAATATAACAATGCCACAGTCGGACGTCTGAGCGACATCGCAGAAATGGCTTTTATTCATAAGTAAATAATACTCATAATAAACATTCAATTCATGAAAATAACCGGGTTAGTCCATCCACAGGAATAATCATTTAACCGGACTTAGCACTCATGTGATTCACTGGAGTCTCTGTCATCAAAACTGACATTTGTCAGGATAAGATAATACCGAACTTGGACATGGAATAGATGATTCAAAGGAATATATGACTCTGCAGAGTTTGTACGAAAATTTTTCCCACAGCCAATGGATTTCCGTAGTCACGAAGGACTAGTTCCGTTTACGGTATTTCAGAAGAAAATACAGCTAACCAGTACACACCCATCCTACCTCTCGATGCTAGGAATCACCCTAGACATCGTCCAAGAAAAACTTTTGAGACGGGGAGATCACAATCTCGAATAGCATGGGATCAAATTTATATACGCGCGCTCTAAGGGGTGCCCCCCTCTCGGTCCCAACCGGAAACACCCATGCCCCCTGACCGGATGACTGGCTTTAATCCAGGGCCATGGAACCATCATCATGGCCTCTCCTTTTGGTGTCTACCAGGAAAGCGGTTTGCAACTTACGAAGCCATATTCCTTGCGGAAAACATGTGGTAGTACAGGGAAGGAAGAATGGAAGGAACTGGACCGATACGGGTTGACACTGAAGTCATATAGTCTGGCATAAGACTGGCATGCTACAACACTGCCATCTTACCCATCCTCATGCCAACACATGGCCATGCATACTCACATCCATCAACTTATGGACTTTCGAAACTCACTTGCCTCATCGTTGCATGTAACATGACATTCGTCGGTATGCTCATCAACATACCATGAAACTACTTAATGCAAACATGCCAAAACAATCATCATATCAAAAGTTCAAACATGCTTGCCTGGTTCAGAGCAGTCGGAGCCTAGCTCGGTGAAGTTTGCGGTCCCATCACCTCCTTCGGTATCTACGGTATAAAGAAAATATATGCGCTATCGTGAATACCGTGAGGTGCACAAAATTTATTCCAAATATTTTTCAATTAAATATGATAAAAAACTAGACAAAAATCTGAAGAGGACAGAAAAAGAATCACTCAAAAATTCCTTTCTGTTAAAAAGTTATAAGGGTTTTAATCCAGGGACTCATCTGTAATGAAACAGAAAGTTCCCAGGGGCTAGCTTACAAAAACAGAAAACGACTCGAATAAGAATGCGCCGGCCCAGCGGGAAAACGCATTTGGCAGAAGACGTTTTCAGAAAACGTTTCGCTTAGAAAGGACAGAGAGGCTGACAGGCGGGTCCCGCCCGTCAGGTTTGAATATTCAAACGGGGCGGCAGAGCTCGACGGTGCCCGAGAGCCGCGGTGGTCGCCGGCGGCGATCCACGGCGAGGCAGGGAGATCGGAGAGTACCTCCATGTTCAGGGCGCCATTCCGCGTTGGTTGGTGGTGGTGGTGGTCGCCGGCGAGTACCACGTCGACGGCGAGCCTTGCTCCGGCGGACGGCGGTTCGGGTGGTCGAGGGCCTCGTCGGAGAGAGCTGCAGGGATCAAATTGAGGAGGGGGTTAGACCTCTGGTAGCTAGAGGGGGTATCTGACGGAATTTGGGCGTCGGAGACGGCCTCACCGGAGCGAATCAAGACGGTGGCCGAGGCGGAACGGGGCGACCGGAGTCGGGGGAGGAGACCTCCTCGAGGTCCCCCTGTGGGCCTGGCGGGGTGCTGGTGATATGCAGAGGGGGTGTCTGCTCGAGAGCGAGTTCGGGAGCCCTTTTTATAGGCGATCCGAGGTGGTGGCCGTGAACGGGGTTCTCCGGCGAAGGTTACGGCGGCGCAGAGCTTGGTCGGGGAGGTTTAGGGGTTGAGCGCCGTCGTGGGGGTTCACTGGGTCCGTTTAGGTGCTAAACGAGCCAGGATTGGGTGCTTTGGGCGAGCTCGACGGAACAGGGCGGCGCGGGCCCGTTGGCGGCAGGGAGCATGTTCCGTGCTTGCCGGGCCACGGCGACGGTGCCACGGGCGTTCGCTGGCATGGCAGGGTCACGCGGAGAGCCAGGGGGCGTTGGGCGGCGCCGGGTAGCGTGGCGAGCGGGCTCGGGCCCTCGCTGGCCGCCACGGAAGGCGCAGCCACCGCAGAAGCTTCCAACGCCGGCGAGGCTCGTCGCCACCGACGCCAGGAATCGGCCAAGCGTGCGTGCGGGGTGCTGGTCAAGGGGAAGAGGCTGCGTGCAACGTGCCAGGGCGCACTGTGGCCGCGTGACCGAAGTCTGACGAAGGAAAAACGACACTGAATTCTGAACTTAACTAAAGATGAACAGAACAGTGCATGCAAGGTGTTCGACAGAATGATCTAGGCATCTAGGGATTTTTCCTTGAGCTGAAACTTGGTGGGGTGGCCTCTCATTGCACCAGGAGGCTGCCTAAATTTTTGTGGAATTTTTGGAGAAGTGTAGATATGAATTTTGCCAAATTTGTCAAATCTGGTCCAAACTTGCAGTGAGTGAAATTTGAAATTTTTGAAAAGAAGAAGAGTGGATCAAGATGGTTCTAGGTTGTGGGTACTAAGGACAATCCAGGGGAGTTGGTTTGGGATAAAAACTCAAAGGCAATGTGGTACTTGCTTTGAAAATCACTTAAGCTCAAAATAATTGGCAGAAATGATTTGAGAGATAAAATAATTGAAATAAAATCCAAAACTTGTTTGGACTTGTTGAGCCAGAGAATTTAGATTGTCCAAAGGTGGAGGGAGGGATTTTGAGAAGATTTACTATAGGAGACATGGTAATACCATGGGTGGTTTTCAAGATAAGAAAAACTCAAAATTCACAGAGTTCTTTTTATAAGAAAAAGAATAATTTCCAAAAATATACTTTGAGGGAACCATCAGAGAAAGAGTTTTAAATGATCAAACACCATAGTTTGAAGAAGATACAAAAATAAAAATCCTTGCCAAAGAAGTTTTTTAAGAGGAAGGTTTTCTGGAAAATTTTAAATGGCCTCTTTTCAAAAACCACAAAGTTTTTGCTGAAAACCAAATAAAAATTTTGGAGTGTCACAACACCTACCCCCTTAGGAAAAATCTCGTCCCCGAGATTTCAGCTGATCCTTAAATAAGTGTGGATGCTCTGTCCGAAGGAAATCCTCCCTTTCCCAGGTTGCTTCACTTTCGGTGTGATTGCTCCACTAAACTTTGAAAAACTTGATGGTTCTCTGTCGGGTTCTCCTTTCAGACTCCTCTAATATTTTTACTGGGCGTTCTCGATAGGTGAGGTCTGGCTGCACGTCAATGTTCTCATGGGATACTTGCTTCTCTGGTTTGCTTACACACTTCCTTAATTGAGAGACGTGGAACACATCGTGGATGTCGGACAATTCTTCGGGTAAGTCTAGCTGGTAGGCTACAGTGCCTCTTCGTGCCACTATGCAGAATGGTCCAATGAATCTTGGTGCTAACTTCCCCTTAATCTTAAACCGTAGCAGTCCCCTCATAGGTGATACTCGTAGGTAACAAATTCACCGGGTTCAAAATTGACCCCACGATGTTTCTGATCGTAATAACTCTTCTGTGGGCTTTGAGCGGTCTTGAGTCGGTCCCTGATTAGCTTGACCTTTTCCTCGGCTTCTTTGAGCATGTCTGGGCCGAAGATACGGCTGTCTCCGGTTTCTGACCAATTTAGCGGGGTACGACATCTCCGTCCGTATAGAGCTTCAAAAGGTGCCATTTGCAGGCTGGCCTGGTAACTGTTGTTGTATGCAAATTCGGCATATGGTAGGCTTTCTTCCCAACTGGTTCCATAGGTGAGGACACATGCTCTCAGCCTGTCTTCTAAAATTTGGTTTACGCGTTCAGTCTGTCCATCAGTCTGGGGATGGTAGGCCGTACTGAAGGCCAGTTGAGTTCCCAGAGCCTGTTGTAAATGATCCCAGAATCTCAAGACGAACTAAGTGCCTCTGTCGGATATTATAGTCTTCGGGACTCCATGCAGACAAACTATACGGGAGAGGTAAATCCTGGCAAGCCTCTGAGTGTTGTAGGTTGTCTTCACTGGAATGAAATGTGCCACCTTGGTTAATCTATCGGTGATGACCCATATGGCATCATTCCCGTGTCGTGACCGAGGTAGTCCGACAATAAAATCCATCCCTATTTCATCCCATTTCCACTCAGGTATTTTGTTTGGTTGCAGTAGTCCGGCTGGTTTTTGATGCTCAACCTTTATGCGTTGACAAGAATCGCAACATGCAACGAATGTGGCTATGTCCCTCTTCATACCGTGCCACCAAAATCTTTCCTGAATATCCTTATACATTTTGGTTCCTCCAGGGTGGATCGAATATGGGGTGGTGTGTGCTTCAGCTGGAATTTGTTGTTTGAGGTCCTCTATGTTTGGCACGCAGAGTCTCTCCCCGTACCATAATATTCCTCCATCGTCTATGACGAACTCCGAGGCCTTGCCCATACTCACCTTTCTTTTAATTCCTTCAATGCTGGGGTGACCAGGCTGAGCTTCTTTAATTCTCTCAACAAGGTCGGGCTGTATTTCCAAGTTTGATATGGTGCCTTCCGCGATCATTAACATGTTGAGTTTGGCAAATTCTTGTTGGAATTCAGGTCTCAAGATTTGCAGACTGTTTTCGTCGGAGCTGGGGTTCCGACTAAGAGCATCGGCCACTACATTTGCTTTTCCTGGATGATAGTGGATACCAACATCATAATCCTTTACCAATTCCAACCAACGTCGTTGCCGTAAGTTTAGTTCTAGCTGGGTGAAAATATATTTGAGACTTTTATGGTCCGTATATATTTCACATCGATTTCCAAGTAAGAAATGCCTCCATTCCTTGAGTGCATGAATGACTGCTGCCATTTCTAAGTCATGAGTGGGATAATTTTCCTCATGCTTGCGAAGTTTCCTTGAAGCGTATGCGACAACCTTGCCTTCTTGCATCAACATGCACCCGAGGCCTTTTCGGGATGCGTCACAATACACTTCAAAATTCTTGTGTATGTCTGGCACAATTAATACTGGTGCTGTTGTTTATTTCTGTTTTAGCTCTTGGAAACTTTTCTCGCAGGCTTCTGTCCATTCAAACTTCTTGTCCTCCTTGAGTAACTGGTCATTGGCTTGGCTAGGGTGGAGAATCCTTCAATAAATCTGCGGTAGTATCCTGCCATTCCCAAGAAACTTCGTATGTCCGTTACGCTGGCTGGTGACTTCTAGCCAAGTATGGCCCTGACTTTCTCCGGGTCCACTGCGATGCCGTCTTGGGTCAGCACGTGGCCTAGAAAGCCTACTTGTCTTAGCGAAAATTCGCACTTGCTGAACTTGGCATACAATTGATGTTTCCTGAGTTCTCCTAGCACAATCCTGAGATGTTCCGCGTGCTCTTCTGGTGTCTTGGAATATATCAGAATATCATCGATAAATACCACAACGAACTTGTCCATAAACTTCATAAATACTTTGTTCATGAGGTGAACAAAATATGCGGGGGTGTTCGTTAATCCAAAAGGCATAACTGTGAACTCATATAGTCCATATCTGGAGGTGAAGGCTGTTTTGGGGATATCTTCTGTTCGCACTTTTAATTGATGGTATCCTGACCTTAAGTCAATCTTTGAGAATACCTTGGCCTGAGCGAGCTGATCAAATAAATCATTTATCCGTGGCATCGGGTATTTGTTCTTGACTGTGACCATGTTAAGTGCTCGGTAGTCTATGCACAATCTTAGTGTTCCATCCTTATTTTTGGCAAATAAAATTGGTGATCCCCAAGGTGAGGAGCTGGCTCGAATGTATCCTTTGTCCAGCAATTCCTTTATTTGTTTCTTCAACTCAATCAACTCGGATGGTGCCATTCTATATGGTTTCTTGTATATGGGGGTGGTTCCTGGTGCTAGCTCAATGCTGAATTCTATCTCTCGGTCTGGTGGCATGCCTGGTAATTCTTCGGGAAATACGTCTGGAAATTCACATACTACTGGAACCTTGTTTAGCTCAGAAACGTCCACCTTATTCAATCTCGGTTGCCGGGGTATTTTTCTTTCTTTGGCTGACACTCTTATTGTCTTCCCATGGTGGTGTGTGAGAATTACGGTCCAGTTGAAACAGTCAATAAAACCTTTGTTGGTGGTTAACCAGTCCATCCCTAGGATGACATCCAGTCCTTTATTTTCCAATACAATAAGATTGGCGTGCAACTTCAACCCTTCAAACTCAATAACCACATCATGACAGTAATTCTGAGTGACTTGCTGAATCCCAGGGGACTTGATGATCATGGATTTCTCCAAAGGAAGCATCGAAAAATTATTTTGCAAAGCAAAACTTTTCGAAATGAAAGAGTGAGAAGCTCCAGAATCAAACAAAACCATTGCAGGTATTGTGTTGACAGGAAACGTACCGAGTACGATATCCGGAGCATTTTGTGCCTCCTCTTTGGTTACGTGGTTCAGATGACCCTTCCTGTGGTTGTTGTTGGGGTTGAAATTGTTGCGCTTGGGCGCTGAATTATTTCCACCATTGTTTGGCTTTGGGGTCGAGTTCCTTGGCTTGGGGCACTGTTTGGCATAGTGCCCTTCTTCTCCACAAGCGTAGCAAGTAACGCCTGGGCGATATGTGAAGTCTTTGTCCCTTGCATGGAAATTCTTGGTTGGGCGTGAGATGTTTGTCGTAGGTTTGTGTGTCCCACCTTTCTGAAAATCTGTCTTGCTTCGGTGGTTGCGCGCAAGAGTAGTCTGGTCTCTTTTTCGTTTGCGTAAATCCTCCAAGCTACGTCTCTCATTTTCCAGAGTAATGGCTTTGTCCACTAGTGTCTTAAAATCTGGAAAAGTGTGCACGACCAGTTGGCATTTAAGCACGGGCGCCAGACCGTCAAGGAATTTCTCCATCTTCTTGCTTTCAGTCATACGTTCTTCATTGGCGTAGCGAGACAATAGAGTAAATTGACCGTTGTATTCTGACACTGTCATGTTCCTTTGTTTGAGGTCATCGAACTCTTTCTTCTTGATTTTCATAATACTTTTAGGAATGTGTGCACCACGGAAACCTTCCTTGAAATCATCCCAGGTTATATCATTTTCGTTGGGGTGCATGTGCAGAAAATTCTCCCACCATGATGCGGCTGCTCCTGTGAGATAGTACGGAGCATATAGTACTTTCTCGAGGTCTGAACATTTTGCAATAATTAATTTTCTCTCCATATCTCGAAGCCAATCCTCGGCTTCAAGAGGCTTGTCAGTATGAGAAAATGTTTGGGGACGTGTCTTCTGTAGCTCAGATAACTTGGAATGCTGCTGATACTGTCCATGGTGATTTCCCATGTTGATGACTTGGTTCATCATTTCCCGATGTTGTTGCTGACTCTGCTCATAAAGGCGACACATTTGTGAAAGTGCTGATTCACTGTCCTGTTGGCTTGACTGTCGCTGTGCGAACTTGTTGCTGGGTTGTGTATCATAATTTTTCTCTGGTGGAGTTGGCATGGAGCGAGTCCAAGGACGAGACATTTTTCACTCTGGGGATATATTTTGTAAAACCCATAAGAAAAGCGAAAAGAGTCGCAAAAACAATTCCATAAATGCACAAAGCTGGCAAATAAATTAAATAACCAAGCTTACTTAAGAAGAACAAATCGATTTGCGCACGGAGAAGGACTGCTCATTACATATCTTACACGCGGGCGGTAATTATACAATACATCACTCAGGATATGCGTACATAATCCTGACATGTTATTTAGGCTAGTGCACTCCTCCAGATCCTACATGATGCGCAAACAGGCTACTTCTCACAACCTATGTACATATAAACATATCGTACAAAGCGGTACATTGCATGGCGGCTAAGCGTACTCAGGCGGAGATGTTGACGACCTCCTTTGCCCTGCAGAGGGTGAGGCGTAGCGAGGCTGGGGACTCGACTTCCTCCTCGCTAATAGGCTCCATACGCGTAGTGTTGCGCTGGGTGGACGGAGCGGGCGCCAGGGGCGGAACAACACGAATAGGAGTGGGCGCGAAGGGTGGTGCAGTGCGCGCTGGAGTGGGCGCAATAACTTGGTTGAACTCTTCGGTAGAAGGCAGGCGACGAGTAGATGCATAAGATGCTGAGGACGAGACCAAAGTCAGTGGCGGTGCGGTGGGTAGGAGCTCCCTCCTGTTGGCGGCACAGCCATGGACTGAGTCCATGCGGGCAGCCACGAAGTCGTCCACCAGGTTGTCGAAGGTTGCCTCCAGGGCCCGGAGATACTCAATAAGCATCTCAAAAGCCTCGTCTCATTCTCCTCTGGGGCAGGAGAATGCGTAGTGACAGGTGTAAGGCACATGGCATGGAAGATAACGGCAACGACGAGTCTTCATCACGGGGAGGACATCCCTGAGACGAGCTATCGCCTCGCGGGCTGCCATCTGCATAGCATGCCTCTCCGTAGGCATGGCTCTTCCCAAGAACCGGAAGCGGCGTAACTCACCACGCCCTCCCTTGAACTGCACCGCGGCCTGGTGCATGGTCAGACTGTCGTTGACTTTGTGCTGGCAGAGTGTGAAGACTGGGCACACAGATGGCCCCATCGCGACCTGAACGATGAAGGAAAGAAGCTTGACGAACCCATCGGGCACGCTGGCGAAGGTCTGAGACTCGCAGCTGTTGTCGGCCATCTACAAAAGTAGGCAAAAATTCTGAATGATCAGATCATAAATTTATGCTGACTGTCAGAAAATGACTACAATTGCAAAACTAATATAAATAGGCTCTATCATGCTAATAACCAATTAGCGATCGCACCTAGTGGCTTCCTACAGTCAGCCTGGCTCTGGTACCAAGCTTGTCACGACCGGTTTTCCAATGAAAATGTTTATTGAGAAACCAATCCTTTGAGTCCAGTATGAAAAAAATCCTCCTTACCGGTAGACAAATTCTTGATACAATAAGCCAGTAGCATAAGATATATTACAGGGTCGAGCTACGGTTGCTCAACCAAATTATTACAAGCACGCCAATAATTATACATAATGGCGGACATGACACAGAGGTGTGGAGGCATACTACTGACTCGAGGATAGGGTGGTGGTGGAAAAACACAGTGGGGAGTGAGATACATGACTCTAAAACTGGCATCTCATCGAGCGTCGAGGTGAGGCTCGATGAATTTATTTGGTAGCGGAAGCGGATATAATACAGTGACCAAATCCAGGGTCGCACGAGACTGACTGGGATTCCTCTAGGCGTCGGACTCGCTATCAAATTCTTCATCCATGAGATTGCCTTCGTCAGCATCTGGCCAAATCAACAAGCCAGGTGAGTACTTTGAAAGTACTCGCAAGACAGTTCGGACGTAAGATATAACAAATGCATGCATGGATGCATCATGATTAAATTTTAATAGTGGCACATTAATTCGTAAAAACAAGACAGGTAAAAAGGGGGTCGGCGGTAGTCCGCTCGAAAACCCAGCAAAATAACTGTAAACCCAATCGGGTGTCTGAGGCGACACCTCGATAGGAAGATAAATAAATAAATCACGCCGCAGTCGGGCGTCTAGGCGACACCACATAAAGGGCTTTAAAAGAAATGCCACAGTCGGGCGTCTGAGCGACGCCACATAAAAGGGCTTTAAAAGAAATGCCACAGTCGGGCGTCTGAGCAACGCCACATAAAGGGCTTTAAAAGAAATGCCACAGTCGGGCGTCTGAGCGACGCCACATAAAGGGCATTAAAAGAAATGCCACAGTCGGGCGTCTGAGCGACGCCACATAAAGGGCTTTAAAAGAAATGCCACAGTCGGGCATCTGAGCGACGCCACATAAAGGGCTTTAAAAGAAATGCCACAGTCGGGGGTCTGAGCGACGCCACATAAAGGGCTTTAAAAGAAATGCCACAGTCGGACGTCTGAGCGACATCGCAGAAAGGGCTTTCATTGAAAGTAAAATATAACAATGCCACAGTCGGACGTCGGAGCGACATCGTAGAAAGGGCTTTTATTCATAAGTAAATAATACTCATAATAAACATTCAATTCATGAAAATAACCGGGTTAGTCCATCCACAGGAATAATCATTTAACCGGACTTAGCACTCATGTGATTCACCAGAGTCTCTGTCATCAAAACTAACATTTGTCAGGATAAGATAATACCGAACTTGGACATGGAATAGATGATTCAAAGGAATATATGACTCTGCAGAGTTTGTACGAAAATTTTTCCCACAGCCAACGGATTTCCGTAGTCACGAAGGACTAGTTCCGTTTACAGTATTTCGGAAGAAAATACAGCTAACCAGTACACACCCATCCTACCTCTCGATGCTAGGAATCACCCTAGACATCGTCCAAGAAAAACTTTTGAGACGGGGAGATCACAATCTCGAATAGCATGGGATCAAATTTATATACGCGCGCTCTAAGGGGTTCCCCCCTCTCAGTCCCAACCGGAAACAACCATGCCCCCTGAATGGATGACTGGCTTTCATCCAGGGCCATGGAACCATCATCATGGCCTCTCCTTTCGGTGTGTACCAGGAAAGCGGTTTGCAACTTACTAAGACATATTCCTTGCGGAAAACATGTGGTAGTATAGGGAAGGAAGAATGGAAGGAACTGGACCGATACGGGTTGACACTAAAGTCGTATAGTCTGGCATAAGACTGGCATGCTACAACACTGCCATCTTACCCATCCTCATGCCAACACATGGCCATGCATACTCACATCCATCAACTTATGGACTTTCGAAACTCACTTGCCTCATTGTTGTAGGTAACATGACATTCGTCGGCATGCTCATCAACATACCATGAAACTACTTAATGCAAACATGCCAAAACAATCATCATATCAAAAGTTCAAACATGCTTGCCTGGTTCAGAGCAGTCGGAGCCTAGCTCGGTGAAGTTTGCGGTCCCGTCACCTCCTTTGGTATCTACGGTATAAAGAAAATATACGCGCTATCGTGAATACCGTGAGGTGCACAAAAATTATTCCAAATATTTTTCAAATAAATATGATAAAAAACTAGACAAAAATCTGAAGAGGACAGAAAAAGAATCACTCAAAAATTCCTTTCTGTTAAAAAGTTATAAGGGTTTTAATCCAGGGACTCATCTGTAATGAAACAGAAAGTCCCAGGGGCTAGCTTACTAAAAACAGAAAACGACTCGAATAAGAATGCGCCGGCCCAGCGGGAAAACGCATTTGGCAGAAGACGTTTTCAGAAACGTTTCGCTTAGAAAGGACAGAGAGGCTGACAGGCGGGTCCCGCCCGTCAGGTTTGAATATTCAAACGGGGCGGCAGAGCTCGACGGTGCCCGAGAGCCGCGGTGGTCGCCGGCGGCGATCCACGGCGAGGCAGGGAGATCGGAGAGTACCTCCATGTTCAGGGCGCCATTCCGCGTTGGTTGGTGGTGGTGGTGGTCGCCGGCGAGTACCACGTCGACGGCGAGCCTTGCTCCGGCGGACGGCGGTTCGGGTGGTCGAGGGCCTCGTCGGAGAGAGCTGCAGGGATCAAATTGAGGAGGGGGTTAGACCTCTGGTAGCTAGAGGGGGTATCTGACGGAATTTGGGCGTCGGAGACGGCCTCACCGGAGCGAATCGAGACGGTGGCCGAGGCGGAACGGGGCGACCGGAGTCGGGGGAGGAGACCTCCTCGAGGTCCCCCTGTGGGCCTGGCGGGGTGCTGGTGAGATGCAGAGGGGGTGTCTGCTCGAGAGCGAGTTCGGGAGCCCTTTTTATAGGCGATCCGAGGCAGTGGCCGTGAACGGGGTTCTCCGGCGAAGGTTACAGCGGCGTAGAGCTTGGTCGGGGAGGTTTAGGGGTTGAGCGCCGTCGTGGGGGTTCACTGGGTCCGTTTAGGTGCTAAACGAGCCAGGATCGGGTGCTTTGGGCGAGCTCGACGGAACGGGGCGGCGCGGGCCCGTCGGCGGCAGGGAGCGTTGGGCGGCGCCGGGTGGCGTGGCGAGCGGGCTCGGGCCCTCGCTGGCCGCCACGGAAGGCGCAGCCACCGCAGAAGCTTCCAACGCCGGCGAGGCTCGTCGCCACCGACGCCAGGAATCGGCCAAGCGTGCGTGCGGGGTGCTGGTCAAGGGGAAGAGGCGGCGTGCAACGCGCCAGGGCGCACTGTGGCCGCGTGACCGAAGTCTGACGAAGGAAAAACGACACTGAATTCTGAACTTAACTGAAGATGAACAGAACAGTGCATGCAAGGTGTTCGACAGAATGATCTAGGCATCTAGGGATTTTTCCTTGAGCTGAAACTTGGTGGGGTGGCCTCTCATTGCACCAGGAGGATGCCTAAATTTTTGTGGAATTTTTGGAGAAGTGTAGATATGAATTTCGCCAAATTTGTCAAATCTGGTCCAAACTTGCAGTGAGTGAAATTTGAAATTTTTGAAAAGAAGAAGAGTGGATCAAGATGGTTCTAGGTTGTGGGTACTAAGGACAACCCAGGGGAGTTGGTTTGGGATAAAAACTCAAAGGCAATGTGGTACTTGCTTTGAAAATCACTTAAGCTCAAAATAATTGGCAGAAATGATTTGAGAGATAAAATAATTGAAATAAAATCCAAAACTTGTTTGGACTTGTTGAGCCAGAGAATTTAGATTGTCCAAAGGTGGAAGGAGGGATTTTGAGAAGATTTATTATAGGAGACATGGTAATACCATGGGTGGTTTTCAAGATAAGAAAAACTCCAAATTCACAGAGTTCTTTTTATAAGAAAAAGAATAATTTCCAAAAATATACTTTGAGAAGGGAACCATCAGAGAAAGAGTTTTAAATGATAAAACACAATAGTTTGAAGAAGATACAAAAATAAAAATCCTTGCCAAAGAAGTTTTTTAAGAGGAAGGTTTTCTGGAAAATTTTAAATGGCCTCTTTTCAAAAACCACAAAGTTTTTGCTGAAAACCAAATAAAAATTTTGGAATGTCACAATCCGGGACTCCGAACTCCTTCGGTACATCAAAACTCATAAACTCATAATATAACTGTCATCGAAACCTTAAGCGTGCGGACCGTACGGTTCGAGAACAATGTAGACATGACCGAGACACGTCTCCGGTAAATAACCAATAGCGGGACCTGGATGCCCATATTGGCTCCTATATATTCTATGAAGATCTTTATCGGTCAGACCGCATAACAACATACGTTGTACCCTTTGTCATCGGTATGTTACTTGCCTGAGATTCGATCGTCGGTATCCAATACCTAGTTCAATCTCGTTACCGGCAAGTCTCTTTACTCGTTCCGTAATACATCATCCCGCAACTAACTCATTAGTTGCAATGCTTGCAAGGCTTAAGTGATGTGCATTACCGAGAGGGCCCAGAGATACCTCTCCGATATTTGGAGTGACAAATCCTAATCTCGAAATACGCCAACCCAACATGTACCTTTGGAGACACCTGTAGAGCTCCTTTATAATCACCCAGTTACGTTGTGACGTTTGGTAACACACAAAGTGTTCCTCCGGCAAACGGGAGTTGCATAATCTCATAGTCATAGGAACATGTATAAGTCATGAAGAAAGCAATAGCAACATACTAAACGATCTGGTGCTAAGCTAATGGAATGGGTCATGTCAATCAGATCATTCAACTAATGATGTGATCCCGTTAATCAAATAACAACTCTTTGTCCATGGTTAGGAAACATAACCATCTTTGATTAACGAGCTAGTCAAGTAGAGGCATACTAGTGACACTCTGTTTGTCTATGTATTCACACATGTATTATTTTTCTGGTTAATACAATTCTAACATGAATAATAAACATTTATCATGATATAAGGAAATAAATAATAACTTTATTATTGCCTCTAGGGCATATTTCCTTCAGTCTCCCACTTGCACTAGAGTCAATAATCTAGATCACATCGCCATGTGATTTAACATCAATAGTTCACATCTTTATGTGATTGGTTCACATCTCCATGTGACTAACACCCAAAGGGTTTACTAGATTCAATAATCTAGTTCACATCGCTATGTGATTAAGACCCAAAAAGTGATCATGTTTTGCTTGTGAGAGAAGTTTAGTCAACGGGTCTGCCACATTCAGATCCGCATGTATTTTGCAAATTTCTATGTCAACAATGCTCTGCATGGAGCTACTCTAGCTAATTGCTCCCACTTTCAATATGTATCCAGATTGAGACTTAGAGTCATCTGGATCAGTGTCAAAACTTGCATCGACGTAACCCTTTACGACGAACCTTTTGTCACCTCCGTAATCGTGAAACATATCCTTATTCCAGTAAGGATAATATTGACCGCTGTCCATTGATCTACTCCTAGATCACTATTGTACTCCCTCTCTTAACACAGTGTATGGTATACAATAGATCTGGTACACAGCATGGCGTACTTTATAGAACCTATGACTGAGGTATAGGGAATGACTTTCATTCTCTTTCTATCTTCTGCCGTGGTCGGGCTTTGAGTCTTACTCAACTTCACACCTTGTAAGACAGGCAAGAAACTTTTTCTTTGACTGTTCCATTTTGAACTACATCAAAATCTTTTCAAGGTATGTACTCATTGAAAAAACTTATCAAGCGTCTTGATCTATCTCTATAGATCTTGATACTCAATATGTAAGCAGCTTCACCGAGGTCTTTCTTTGAAAAACTCCTTTCAAACACTCCTTTATGCTTTGCAGAATAATTCTACATTATTTCCGATCAACAATATGTCATTCACATATACTTATCAAAAATGTTGTAGTGCTCCCACTCACTTTCTTGTAAATACAGGCTTCACCGCAAGTCTGTAAATACAGGCCCCGTCCCTCACCCCCCTCGCCGCTACCCCACCTCTCCCTCGTGCCCTCCCCTGCATTTCCCTCCCCGCCAACCGCTTCTCGTGCTCCGATCCCCGCCCCCATCTGCCAGCCCTCCATGGCCCGCGATGCCGGTGACGGCGAGCCGCGCCTGAAGCGTCGTGCGCCGGGCCGTGATGTGGCTCCTCGGCCGTCCCCGGACGGCTCGCGTCGGGAGGCCGAGCTCCGGGATGCTTTGGTGCGCGGCAAGGAGGCTGCGCCATCCGAGGGTGGCGACTGGCGTCCCGTCACCAGGAGCATTCCCCCTCCTCCTGGCGTGGCCGCGGCCGGGATCGGGACCGCCCGTCTCCCCGTCGATCCCGGTCGCCGCTCTGGTCTGGTCGGTCTGAGGCCTCTCCCCCCTGGCGCTACGACCCTCCTCGCCGCCAGGCCCAGTTTCCTCCGGTCGGCCCCAACAACGGCGGCAACCGCAATGGGCACGGCGCATTCGCTAAGAAGAAGAAGAAGCGCGGAGCGCAATCTCAGCTAGGTGGTCCGGCTTCCTCGGTCACCCACCCGCCTGTTTCCGCCGCCCCTCCGCCTGCTGTGTCGGCGGCTACCTGCTTCAACTGCGGGGTGGCCGGACACTGCCAGGTCGATTGTACCCAGCCCCTGGCCTGCTTCCGCTGCTCGCAGACTGATCATCCCGTCGCGCTCTGCCCCGACCACCAGCCCATTGGAGCGCTTGGGCTGTTCGGTTACACGCTTGACGATCTGGGATTCTTCTAGATGGACCTCCCCGAGACCCGGGCCGCTCCGTCCATGTCCGCTCTCATCTCGGTCTTGGACGGCAAGACGGCGTCCCCGGCCATCATCTCCGACAAGCTTCGCCACCTGTTCAACCTGGACTGGGATTGGGAGGTCACCTCGATCTCAGACCGGGAGTTCACGGTGATCTTCCCCGACCCCGTCAGCCTTCGGTATGGCACCCACAGCACCAGACTCACACTCACCCTCAACCAGCTCTCAGTCTGCATCTCGGTCCCCTCGGTGGATCCTCTCGCCATGGCCACCCTGTCCACAGTTTGGGTGCAGATTCGTGGGCTCCCCGCTCCTGCCCGCGACGAGGGTGTCCTCCGGGGCTTGTCCCGCCTACTAGGCAAGTTTGTGGCGGTGGACTGTGCTTCTCTACCCAAGGGCCCGGCTGTGCGGATGCAGATCAAATCCCCCGACACTTCCAAGCTCAAGACGACGATCCGCATGTTCTTCAACGACGTTGGCTACGACCTGCACGTCTCTGTTGAGGGTGGGACTCCCACTGATCCCCTTAACCCGGAGGCGGGAGGTGGAGCCACCCCAGGATCCGATGGGGGAGCTGATGCTCCGGGCTCCCCTCGGGATCCCCATCGCCGCTCTCCCCGCTCTGAAGCCTTTGACGGCGACTCGTCCGATCCGGAGGATGATGGGCCTCCTGCTGGCTCCTCCCACCCCTCGACCACCCACAGTGTGGGTCTCGGCGCCTCCGATGCCGGTCCTGTAGACGATTGTGAGGACATCGCGGCGATCGCGGCCATGCTCGACGAGGCCGCCACCCTTCCCCCTGGCGCCACTCTTCCTCCACCCTTCCTGCCTCCATTGTCCGTATCTGAGGAGGAGGAGAGCGAGGTCAGCCGGGGTAGCATGGAGGTCCGTCCTCCGTCTTCCCCGCGGCTGGTGTCCCCGATGCCAGGCCGGGAGGACTTCTTGGTGCCGTCACCCCCAGAGTCTCCCGTGGCTCCACCCCTTTCCCCGTCTTCCAGGCTCTCCAGATCTCGGGGCCGTCCTCGCTCGGCCTCTACTCCGGTGTTCTCTGCCCGGAAGAGTGCCAGGCTTGGGGCGGCGTCGGGTCTTTCCGAGGCGTCCCCGAACACGGTGGAGAAGGCTTCGTGACGTGCCGCTATCCGCAACCTTGACCCAGGTCCGTCTGCCTCCCAAGCCCCTTGTTCTGATTCCGATGATTTCTGTGATGCATCCTTTTCCGCTCTTGCTGGGGTTCCTCTTGGGCATCTTGCCAAGGTAGCGGCTGATTCGGCTATTGTGTTCCGTGGCGAGAAGGGCCCGGCCCTTGAGTAGCTTAAGTCCCTCCAGGCAAAAGAAATCCTGGAGGGCCACCTCGCAGCCACTAGGGCCCGCGAGGTGGCAGCAGCTGCGGAAGCCCCCACCCCTCCACCTCGCCGTCCCCGTGGTCGTGCCCACCCTGAGGCCTATTGAGGGAGTCCTGGATTAGGGGGTGTTCGGATGGCCAAACTATACCTTCAGCCGGACTCCAGGACTATGAAGATACAAGATTGAAGACTCCGTCCTGTGTTCGGAGGGAACTTTCCTTGGCGTGGAAGGCAAGCTTGGCGATGCGGATATTCAGATCTCCTACCATTGTAACCAACTTTGTGTAACCCTAACCCTCTCCGGTGTCTATATAAACCGGAGGGTTTTTGTCCATAGGACAGAACTTCATCATACAACAGTCATACCATAGGCTAACTTCTAGGGTTTAGCCTCATTGATCTCGTGGTAGATCTACTCTTGTACTACCCATATCATCAATATTAATCAAGTAGGACGTAGGGTTTTACCTCCATCAAGAGGGCCCGAACCTGGGTAAAAACATTGTGTCCCTCGTCTCCTGTTACCATCCGCCTAGACGCACAGTTCGGGACCCCCTACCCGAGATCCGCCGGTTTTGACACCGACATTGGTGCTTTCATTGAGAGTTCCTCTGTGTCGTCGCTTTTAGGCCCGATGGCTCCTTCGATCATCAACAACGATGCAGTCCAGGGTGAGACTTTTCTCCCCGGACAGATCTTCGTCTTCGGCGGCTTCGCACTGTGGGCCAATTCGCTTGGCCACCTTGAGCAGGTCGAAAGCTACGCCCCTGGCCATCAGTTCAGGTTTGGAAGCCTAAACTACATGGCTGACATCCGCGGGGACTTGATCTTCGACGGATTCGAGCCACAGCCAAGCGCGCCGCACTGTCTCGATGGGCATGATCTAGCTCTGCCGCCAAACAGTGCCTTGGAGGCCGCACACGCATTGGTTACGACCATAGATTCGGAGCCTACTGCGCCGATCGAGGATCAGCGGTTGGACGCTACCTCAGGGGCTGCGATCTCAGAGGTGATCGAGCCGAACTCCAGCCCCGCACTCTGCGAGGCCCGTGACTCCGTGTGGCCGGACTCCTGTCCGGACTCCGATCCCTCCGCGCCCCTACCGATCGAATCCGATTGGGTGCCGATTATGGAGTTCACCGCCGCGGACATCTTTTAGCACTCGCCCTTTGGCGAAATTTTGAAGTCACTAAAGCCTCTCTCTTTATCAGGAGAGCCCTGGCCGAACTACGGTCAGCAAGGCTGGGATACGGATGATGAAGAAATTCAAGGCCCACCCACCACCCATTTGGTAGCCACCGTCGATAATTTAAACGACGTGCTCAACTTCGACTCCGAAGACATCGACGGCATGGACGACGATGCAGGAGACGCATATGAACCAACGCCTGTAGAGCATTGGACAGCCACCTCATCTCATGATGTGTATATGGTCGATACCCCTAAAGGAAGCGACAACAAGGAACACAGGGATGCAACGAGGGATCGATCTCTCGAAAAGCAAACAAAGCGGCGGCGTAAACGCCGCTCCAAGCCCCGCCTCGATACAAATCCAGCCATAGAGTAGGATGAGCCGGCAGACGACGAGCATGCCTTAGAGCAACCGTCCGAACAGGGCAACTCGGATAAAGAAACCGAACAACCCGCCCCCGGCGAAAACGGCATCCCGGACGACTTTATGCCGGATAAGCCCACGGAGCACAAGAACCTCCATAAAAGGCTCGTTGCAACCGCACGCAGCCTAAAAAAGCAGAAGCGGAAGCTAAAAACTGTGGAGGACACGCTCAGAATCAGATGGAGCAAAGTACTAAACACCGCAGACAAATACGGCGGCAGTCGCCGCACCAAAAGCTATCTAAAGCGAAAACTGCTGCCTGAATTCGATGAGGAGGCCCTAGAGCCCCCGCAGTCAAAAAGTAAGAAAGCCACCTGGTCGGATAGACGACCCCATGGCCAGCATAAAGCAGCAGGCGGCGCCGCACTCAAGATTATGAATTTGCAGCGGGATTCAAACCCGGAAACATAGAGGCGTATGACGGAACAACAGACCCTGGAGTCTGGATCGAGGATTATATCCTCCACATACATATGGCTAGAGGAGATGATCTCCACGCCATAAAATATTTACCCCTTAAGCTCAAAGGGCCAGCCCGGCATTGGCTTAAAAGCCTTCCTGAAAACACAATTGGAAGTTGGGCAGAGCTCGAGGACGCTTTCCGAGCAAACTTTCAAGGGACTTATGTCCGCCCTCCTGATGCAGACGATCTCAGTCACATAACTCAACAACCCGGAGAGTCAGCTCGGCAATTGTGGAACAGATTTCTTACTAAAAAGAATCAGATAGTCGACTGTCCGGACGCCGAAGCCTTAGCAGCCTTTAGGCATAATGTCCGAGACAAATGGCTCGCCAGACACCTCGGCCAAGAAAAACCAAGAACAATGGCCGCACTAACAAGCCTCATGACCCGCTTTTGTGCAGGAGAGGACAGTTGGTTGGCAAGACGTAGCACCAGCGACCCAAGTACATCCGAAACTAGGGATGGAAACGGAAAACCGCGACACAAAAAGGACCATCGCCGGACTAAGGAAAACAGTCCGAGGAGCACGGCGGTCAATGCCGGATTTAAAAGCTCGCGGCAGAATCAAAAAAAGCCACCCCTCCAGGATAACAGGGACGATCCATCCAACCTAAACAAAATCCTGGACAGGATATGTCAAATACATAGTACTCCCGGGAAGCCTGCTAACCATACCCACAGAGATTGTTGGGTATTCAAACAATCCGGCAGACTCAACGCCGAACACAAGGGGCTCGACACACCAAGCGAAGACGATGACGAACCCCAAAAGCAGAGCACCGGGAAACAAAAGAATTTTCCACAAGAAGTAAAAACCGTAAACTTACTTCACATAACAAAATGCGCGGCGCCCATAAAGGTACGTGCCACACGGCCTATCCCAGAGGAGTCTCGCCACTGGTTGTCAAAACCAATCATCTTCGACCATCTGGATTACTCTAGAAGTATCAGGAACGCAGGCTGGACTGCCTTGGTACTCGATCCAATAATTGGCGGACTCCAGTTTTCAAATGTCCTTATGGACGGTGGCTGCGGACTCAACCTGATATATCAGGACTCAATCCGCCACATGGGGATCGACCCAAAAAGAATTCGCCACAGCAAAACCTCCTTTCAAGGGGTAAGACCAGGTCTGGACACCCATTGCATGGGTTTTCTCCCGCTCGAGGTTATATTCGGCTCTACCGATAACTTCCGTCGCGAAAAGCTGACTTTCCACATTGCCCCATTCTCAAGCCGCTATAAAGCACTACTGGGACATGAAGCTTTCGTCCACTTTAACGCAATACCGCATTACGCATCTCTTACGCTCAAGATGCCCGGTCCACGCGGCATCATCTCCTTGAAGGGGAAGCAGTGAGTGCGCCTCCCCCGAGAGGAGGATTGTGCGGCCGCTTTAACAGCACCACAGCACAATGGCTTCACCAGCCAGAACATCCGAACAGGTCATTAAGACCACGGACACGCATAGACGAGTCCGGCACAAAAGTATCGTTGATAAAGCCTTAGTGGCCATATACCCCTGCACTAGGGGCTTCACACATATACAATAAGAGACAATAAAGCTCAATTTTCCATATTTTACTTTATACTTTGTTTATTTAATATAATTTTTGTTCAGCACGCCCCTTTTTCAACTTAGTTCCTCTCTTTTACAGATGAACGTCGTGCTGCGCCTGTCCAGGATACGGCACAACAGAGACACAGGCGCAGACGTGCAGTAGGGACCCGTTCCAAGGATTCTTTTCAGATTAAGACCCTGCGTAAACCTTTTTTACTGTCTCTTGTTGATACACATCCCCTGGTTCTATGACCAAGGAGGAGGCTGGCGTCTTGGCATGTGGCCACGTCAGAATTCCTGCGCGTACCTGGACACTAGGGGCTTATACCCAAGAGCGTTACCTCGCCCGCTCTCACAAAGACCGAATACCTTAGGGAGTGTTCGACGTCGCGAGTTTGGCCTTATATGCATCAGTTCCGAATCATGATTTTGGTCAAATGTTGGGTTGCCCGGCTCCAGTGTTCAGCCGCCTTACGTTCCGCTCTATCGGCTAAGGCGGCACCAGGAGAACTACTGTGATTGTGCCCTGGTTCGGCCAGGTGAGCACCTCCGTAGAGAAAGCCGAAAACCGACTGTCATGGTATAGCGTGAGACTGGTCAACCACTCGATGACTCTCTGGAATCTATAGGATTCCTCCGCATTAACGAAGGGCCGTTTCTCGGCCAGGCACATACGCGCCCCGAATTCGGGCGAGCGCAGTCGCCACCAGGGGCTATCTAAAGAGTCCCACTGTCAAGCTCCTATGGCTAAGTGAAAGTGTTAAAGCATTATAGTCCGGTTTCCTAGCTCGCTGCGCCATCACCTCCTTTGTAGGACCAAGACGTTGGATTAAGTGTGAAAATGCGCCTTCTGCGAGCACCCCCGCACTATGTGCGTGGGGGCTGAAGCCAACAACTGCCATCTTTCAGATTTTATATATATCTTAAAACGGCTGCACAGGAGGTGTTCCAAATACTTGAAGGCACAAGTATAAAAGGCTACTACAATTCATCAAAATACTGCTTTATAATTAAATATGCTATCAGAATATAGCATCCTTCGAGCACTGCGTCTCTATTACACGAGCGCCTTCAAGGGCTTCCTGAAAATAGTGCTCGGAGGGTACTCGGCTTCTGTCCGAATCTCGGGATGCAACAACGGTGGTCTCCATCTCCGCCCAGTATGTTTTGACACGGGCAAGAGCCATCCGTGCGCCCTCTATGCATGCTGACCTCTTCATTGCATTGATACGTGGCACCGCGTCAAGGAATTGCTGCACCAAGCTGAAATAACTCTTCGGCTCCGATCTCCCCGGCCACAAATGACCCATGACGAACTTCATGGCGAGTCCGGACAACCTATTCAGTTCGGCCCATTGAGCCAGACGATCGTCCACCACCAGTGGACGCTCTGGATTGTGGAACTGCGACCAGAAAAGTTTTTCCACTTCGCGATCCTCTTGATCTCGAAAGTGTTCGGTCGCATCGGCAGCACTCGCTGCCAAATCCAGATAGGTGCCCTCCACACTCCACATCCGGTCCAACAGAGCAAACTTCGGATCGCAGAACTTCCTCCGCAGCATAAAGGGCTTTCCAGCCGCAATCTGTTCGGCCTGACGCAGCTCCTCCTTCGCAGCTCTCATCGCAGAGCGAGCGTCCTTGGCATCGGCAACAGCCTTCTCTAAGTCCGTCTGTCTCGCCCGGTCTTCTTTCTCAAGAAGCTTGCAAAGGTCAGCAGAGCTCTTTAACTTCATGGCCATCTCGGCCATCTCCTCCTTGCTTCGGCAGTGAGCAGCCTGTTCGGCTCTCAGCTCTTCAAGGGCCCTTTCGGCAGCCGCATCACTCTTTCGGGCTTGTTCCTTGGCTCGGGCAAGTTCCGCCCAAAGACTCTCCACCGCGGCCGCACCATCTGCATCAAACAAACATATTGTAAGATACTGGCATAAGCTCCTCTTACAAGGTGCCGCGGGAGGGATTACATACCTTGTGCCTCGTCAAGCCGCTTGTTAACAAGCACGATGTCGGCATCAGCCACGTCAAGTTGCCGCTTTAGCTCGGCAAATTCGTCAGTCCGGCTGGATTCCGGACACTTCGCCACCCACATACAAAGGCGACGTTTTAAACCTGGGATTATGATCCTCTGCGTGCTGTCACTTTTGACAACGCACAAAGTCTTAGGGGCTACTATCTATACAGGGCGCATCTTTTTTATGCACAACTGTCCAAAAGTGTACATTATTTCACGTACCTCAAAACCTGTCAGTAAACTTCTAACGGCCTCGTGCAATCCGCTTTCCGTGGATGAAATCCTTTCGATCACCACGCCCATCAATGCATGGTGCTCCTCTGAGATAGAAGCACGCCCCAGCAGATTCTTTAGCTCCTCCGGCCGAGCACCATATGGTGCCGGACTTGTCCTATGGCCTCTTCGAAGGCCGGACGCGGAGAACCTTGGGGGGCCACATAGCTATCTTCTGCCCCTGCCGGATTCGGAGAAACCCTCCGCGATGACACCTCAGGGTCGCCCGCCTCGATAGGCGGTATGGCAGGGGGAGGCATCCCGCTCTCCATCATCTCCAGAAGAAGATCCCCCGAAGATGAGCTCTGCTGAGAAGGGCTGAGGTCCGAGCTACAAGGTAAAATTTTGGTTAATCTTCTCAGGATTTTTCTCGCAATAATACAATCTTTCTCTACTTACGGCTCGATGGAGGGTTGGTCCCCTTGAGGGCATAGTTCGGCCAGGGAATCCCCCGGCGAAGGACCCTCTGGCGAGGATTTTTCCCCCCACTTGGAGGCCGTAGCCTCCGGGTTTTCAGAGGCAGTCCTTTTCTTCCCCGGAGGAGAGGAATTTTCGGTTCCTTCCCTCCGAACAGCCTCCTTCGAGGAGGCCGTAGCTTCCTTGTCCCCTCCCTCACTTTCTTTCAGAGGCACAATCTTCAACATCCTGACTAGGACGGAATCCGGCCTGGTCTCAGGGAGGGGAGCCGGACACCTTATCAGCTTTTCTTTCGCTATCCACTCCTGTTTAAAGGGGCAGCTCTTTTAGGGGCAAGTTTATGACAAATATATGGATAACGAGTCCGGGCACAAGGCTACTTACTTGAGTATCCGGGCGATTGTAGTTCAGGCCTGCGTCCTCGGTCAAATCCGGACACATTGCTTGTGATCCGAAGAACAGTTTATACATCTCCACGGGCGTAGTGCCCATAAAATGCTGGAGAGCCCGTGGTCCCTCCGGATTAAACTCCCACAAACGAAGGGAGCGACGTTTGCCGGGCAGTGTTCGGCGGATCAGCATGACTTGCGTCACTTTGACCAGGCTGAGACCACTTTCTAAGAGGTCCCTGATGCGGCTCTGCAACAAAGGCACGTCCTGGGATGGCCCCCAATCCAGGCCTTTATTGACCCACGACCCCAGCTGCTTTGGGGGACCCGAGCGAAAAGCAGGCGGCGCCACCCACTTGGTGCCTCTGGGAGCGGTGATATGGAACCACTCTCGTTGCCATAGGCCGAGCTCCTCTTGAAAGGGGCCCTCGGGCCATGGAGCATCAGCATTCTTGCTTATAACAGCACCTCCGCACTCTGCGTGCCGTCCCTCAATCATCTTCGGCTCTACTTTAAAGGTCTTGAGCCATAATCCGAAGTGAGGAGTAACACAGAGGAATGCTTCACACACAACAATGAATGAGGAAATATGGAGGATGGACTCTGGAGCTAAGTCGTGAAATTCCAGCCCATAATAGAACATCAGCCCCCTCACAAAGGGATCCATTGGGAAGCCTAATCCCCGAAGGAAGTGAGACACGAACACCATGCTCTCACCAGGCTGGGGACTGGGAATAGCCTGCCCTTGAGCAGGCAGCCTATGCGAAATTTCGCCGGTCAAGAAGTTGGCCTCTCTCAACTTTAGCACGTCCTCCTCCGTGACGGAGGAAGGCATCCATCGGCCTTGAAGGTCGGAACCGGACATTGTCGAAGGTCCGAAGCGCCTGAAATCTAGAGCCTATGGTGTTGGAACTCGAGGCGACGGGCGAACTCGTTTGAGATTGAAAGAAAGGAGTAAGGCCTTGGTCTCTTTATAAGAGGTTGAATACCAAGAGCCCTCCCCGTAACCGTTTGGGACTCGCCTTTAATCGAGAAAACATGCTGACGGGCACGATTGGGTTACCCACGTCCGTATTGATGAGAATCTCGTAAATAAAGGGGACACGATCTCTGCTTTGACAAGACGTGCCAAGGAAACCACCTCGCAAAACACGCTGAGTTGGGGAAGTGAAAACGATTAGAATAAAGGCTTGCCTGTAGTGTGATGTCACGCTGCGGAATACGTCAGCAGATTAGATTTGTGTTAATATTATTCTCTCTATGGCAATATGTGGAAACTTATTTTGCAGAGCCGGACACTATTCTTAGTGTTTACAATCTTTTATGAAGAACTTGGAGGAGGAACCCGCCTTGCAATGCCGAAGACAATCTGCGCGCCAGACTCGTCGTCATTGAAGCCTGGTTCAGGGGCTACTGAGGGAGTCCTGGATTAGGGGGTGTTCGGATGGCCAAACTATACCTTCAGCCGGACTCCAGGACTATGAAGATACAAGATTGAAGACTCCGTCCCGTGTTCGGAGGGAACTTTCCTTGGCGTGGAAGGCAAGCTTGGCGATGCAGATATTCAGATCTCCTACCATTGTACCCAACTTTGTGTAACCCTAACCCTCTCCGGTGTCTATATAAACCGGAGGGTTTTAGTCCGTAGGACAGAACTTCATCATACAACAATCATACCATAGGCTAGCTTCTAGGGTTTAGCCTCCTTGATCTCGTGGTAGATCTACTCTTGCACTACCCATATCATCAATATTAATCAAGCAGGACGTAGGGTTTTACCTCCATCAAGAGGGCCCGAACCTGGGTAAAAACATGAAGGAAATATGCCCTAGAGGCAATAATAAAGTTATTATTTATTTCCTTATATCATGATAAATGTTTATTATTCATGCTAGAATTGTATTAACCGGAAACATAATACATGTGTGAATACATAGACAAACAAAGTGTCACTAGTATGCCTCTACTTGACTAGCTCGTTAATCAAAGATGGTTATGTTTCCTAACCATAAACAATGAGTTGTTATTTGATTAACGGGATCACATCATTAGGTGAATGATCTGATTGACATGACCCATTCCATTAGCTTAGCACCCGATCGTTTAGTATGTTGCTATTGCTTTCTTCATGACTTATACATGTTCCTATGACTATGAGATTATGCAACTCCCGTTTACCGGAGGAACACTTTGTGTGCTACCAAACGTCACAACGTAAATGGGTGATTATAAAGGTGCTCTACAGGTGTCTCCAAAGGTACATGTTGGGTTGGCGTATATCGAGATTAGGATTTGTCACTCCGATTGTAGGAGAGGTATCTCTGGGCCCTCTCGGTAAACCACATCACATAAGCCTTGCAAGCATTGCAACTAATGAGTTAGTTGTGAGATGATGTATTACGGAATGAGTAAAGAGACTTGCCGGTAACGAGATTGAACTAGGTATGGGATACCGACGATCGAATCTCGGGCAAGTAACATACCGATGACAAAGAGAACAACGTATGTTGTTATGCGGTCTGACCGATAAAAGATCTTCGTATAATATGTAGGAGCCAATATGAGCATCCAGGTTCCGCTATTGGTTATTGACCAGAGACGTGTCTCAGTCATGTCTACATTGTTCTCGAACCCGTAGGGTCCGCACGCTTAAGGTTTCGATGACAGTTATATTATGAGATTATGAGTTTTGATGTACCTAAGTTAGTTCAGAGTCCCGGATGCGATCACGGACATGACGAGGAGTCTCGAAATGGTCGATAAATAAATATTGATATATTGGACGGCTATATTCGGACACCGAAAGTGTTCCGAGGAAGTTTCGGATAAAACCGGAGCACCGGGGGGTTACCGGAACCCCCGGGGGGGGGGGGGTTAATGGGCCTCATGGGCCTAAAGTGGAGAAGGGGAGGGGCTTCCAGGGTAGGCCGCGGGCCCGCTCTCCCCCTAGTCCGAATTGGACAAGGAGGGAGGGGCGGCGCCCCCTCCTTTTTCTTCTCTCCTTCCCCCTCGCCTACTTGGACAAGGAAAGGGAGGGGAGTCCTACTCCTGGTAGGAGTAGGACTCCTCCTGCGCGCCTCCTACTAGGGCCGGCCGCACCCCCCCCCCCTTGGATCCTTTATATACGGAGGCAAGGGGCACCCCTAGACACACAAGTTGATCCACGTGATCATATTCTTAACCGTGTGTGGTGCCCCCTTCCACTATAGTCCTCGATAATATTGTAGCGGGGCTTAGGCGAAGCCCTGCGACAGTAGTACATCAAGATCGTCACCACGCCGTCGTGCTGACGGAACTCTTCCCCGACACTTTGCTGGATCGGAGTCCGGGGATCGTCATCGAGCTGAACGTGTGCTAGAACTCGGAGGTGCCGTAGTTTCGGTGCTTGATCGGTCGGGCCGTGAAGACGTACGACTACATCAACCAAGTTAACGCTTCCGTTGTCGGTCTACAAGGGTACGTAGATCACACTCTCCCCTCTCGTTGCTATGCATCACCATGATCTTACGTGTGCGTAGGAAATTTTTTGAAATTACTACGAAACCCAACAGTGGCATCCGATCCAAGGTTATATATATATGTTGATGTTATATGCACGAGTAGAACACAAGTGAGTTGTGGGCGATATAAGTCATACTGCTTACCAGCATGTCATACTTTGGTTCGGCGGTTTTGTTGGACGAAACGGCCCGGACCGACATTACACGTACGCTTACGCGAGACCGGTTCTCCCGAAGTGCTTTGCACATAGGTGGCTTGCGGGTGACAGTTTCTCCAACTTTAGTTGAACCGAGTGTGTCTACGCCCGGTCCTTGCGAAGGTTAAAACAGCACCAACTTGACAAACTATCGTTGTGGTTTTGATGCGTAGGTAAGATTGGTTCTTGCTTAAGCCCGTAGCAGCCACGTAAAACTTGCAACAACAAAGTAGAGGACGTCTAACTTGTTTTTGCAGGGCATGTTGTGATGTGATATGGTCAAGACGTGATGCTAAATTTTATTGTATGAGATGATCATGTTTTGTAACCGAGTTATCGGCAACTGGCAGGAGCCATATGGTTGTCGCTTTATTGTATGCAATGCAATCGCGCTGTAATGCTTTACTTTATCACTAAACGGTAGCGATAGTCGTGGAAGCATAAGATTGGCGAGACGACAACGATGCTACGATGGAGATCATGGTGTCGCGCCGGTGATGATGGTGATCACGACGGTGCTTCAAAGATGGAGATCACAAGCACAAGATGATGATGGCCATATCATATCACTTATATTGATTGCATGTGATGTTTATCTTTTATGCATATTATCTTGCTTTGTTTGACGGTAGCATTATAAGATGATCTCTCACTAATTATCAAGAAGTGTTCTCCCTGAGTATGCACCATTGCGAAAGTTCTTCGTGCTGAGACACCACATGATGATCAGGTGTGATAGGCTCTACGTTCAAATACAACGGGTGCAAAACAGTTGCACACGCGGAATACTCAGGTTATACTTGATGAGCCAAGCATATACAGATATGGCCTCGGAACACGGAGACCGAAAGGTCGAGCGTGAATCATATAGTAGATATGATCAACATAGTGATGTTCACCAATGAAACTACTCCATCTCACGTGATGATTGGACTGTTGGGGAACGTAGTAATTTCAAAAAAATTCCTACGCACACGCAAGATCATGGTGATGCATAGCAACGAGAGGGGAGAGTATGATCTACGTACCATTGTAGATCAACAACGGAAGCGTTGACACAACGTAGAGGAAGTAGTCGTACGTCTTCCCGATCCGACCGATCCAAGCACCGTTACTCCGGCACCTCCGAGTTCTTACCACACGTACAGCTCGATGACGATCCCCGGGCTCCGATCCAGCAAAGCTTCGGGGATGAGTTCCGTCAGCACGACGGCGTGGTGACGATCTTGATGTTCTACCGTCGCAGGGCTTCGCCTAAGCACTGCAACAATATGACCGAGGTGGAATATGGTGGAGGGGGGCACCGCACACGGCTAAGGAACGATCACGAGGATCAACTTGTGTGTCTATGGGGTGCCCCCTGCCTCAGTATATAAAGGATGGAGGAGGAGGAGGCCGGCCAAGGCTATTGGTGCGGCCAGGATGGGAGTCCTACTAGGACTCCAAGTCCTAGTAGGAGTCCATCAAGAGGGGAGGAAGGGAGAAGGAAGTGGAGGAGAAGGAGAGGTGGCCGGCCCCCTTTTCCCTAGTCCAATTCGGACTAGAGGGGAGGGGGGGCGCAGCAGCCTTTTTCCTCTTCCCACTAAAGCCCATCAAGGCCCATTACTTCTCCCGTACCTACCCGATACTCCGAAAAATACCCGAATCACTCGGAACCTTTCCGATGTCCGAATATAGTCGTCCAATATATCGATCTTTACGTCTCAACCATTTCGAGACTCCTTGTCATGTCCCCGATCTCATCCGGGACTCCGAACTCCTTCGGTACATCAAAACTTATAAACTCATAATATAACTGTCATCGAAACCTTAAGCGTGTGGACCCTACGGTTCGAGAATGATGTAGACATGACCGAGACACGTCTCCGGTCAATAACCAATAGCGGGACCTGGATGCCCATATTGGCTCCTACATATTCTACGACGATCTTTATCGGTCAGACCGCATAACAACATACGTTGTTCCCTTTGTCATCGGTATGTTACTTGCCCGAGATTCGATCGTCGGTATCCAATACCTAGTTCAATCTCGTTACTGGCAAGTCCCTTTACTCGTTCCGTAATACATCATCTCACAACTAACATATTAGTTGCAGTGCTTGCAAGGCTTATGTGATGTGCATTACCGAGAGGGCCCAGAGATACCTCTCCGACAATCGGAGTGACAAATCCTAATCTCGAAATACGCCAACCCAACATCTACCTTTGGAGACACCTGTAGTACTCCTTTATAATCACCCAGTTACGTTGTGACGTTTGGTAGCACCCAAAGTGTTCCTCTGGCAAACGGGAGTTGCATAATCTCATAGTCATAGGAACATGTATAAGTCATGAAGAAAGCAATAGCAACATACTAAACGATCGGGTGCTAAGCTAATGGAATGGGTCATGTCAATCAGATCATTCAACTAATGATGTGACCTCGTTAATCAAATAACAACTCTTTTGTCTATGGTTAGGAAACATAACCATCTTTGATTAATGAGCTAGTCAAGTAGAGGCATACTAGTGACACTCTGTTTGTCTATGTATTCACACATGTATTATGTTTCCGGTTAATACAATTCTAGCATGAATAATAAACATTTATCATGATATAAGGAAATAAATAATAACTTTATTATTGCCTCTAGGGCATATTTCCTTCAGTCTCCCACTTGCACTAGAGTCAATAATCTAGTTCACATCGCCATGTGATTTAACAGCAATAGTTCACATCACCATGTGATTAACACCCATAGTTCACATCGCTATGTGACCAACACCCAAAGGGTTTACTAGATTCAGTAATCTAGTTCACATCGCTATGTGATTAACACCCAAGGAGTACTAATGTGTGATCATGTTTTGCTTGTGAGAGAATCTTAGTCAACGGGTCTGCCACATTCAGATCCTCATGTATTTTGCAAATTTCTATGTCAACAATGCTCTGCATGGAGCTACTCTAGCTAATTGCTCCCACTTTCAATATGTATCTAGATCGAGACTTAGAGTCATCTAGATTAGTGTCAAACTTGCATCGGCGTAACCCTTTACGACGAACCTTTTTTCACTTCCATAATCGAGAAACATATCCTTATTCCACTAAGGACAATTTTGACCGCTGTCCAGTGATCTACTCCTAGATCACTATTGTATTCCCTTGCCAAACTCAGTGGTAGGGCATACAATAGATCTGGTATACAGCATGGCATACTTTATAGAACCTATGACTGAGGCATAGGGAATGACTTTCATTCTCTTTCTATTTTCTGCCGTGGTCAGGCTTTGAGTCTTACTCAACTTCACACCTTGTAACACAGGCAAGAACTCTTTCTTTGACTGTTCCATTTTGAACTACTTCAAAATCTCGTCAAGGTATGTACTCATTGAAAAAACTTATCAAGCGTCTTGATCTATCTCTATAGATCTTGAAGCTCAATATGTAAGCAGCTTCACCGAAGTCTTTCTTTGAAAAACTCCTTTCAAACACTCCTTTTATGCTTTACAGAATAATTCTACATTATTTCCGATCAACAATATGTCATTCACATATACTTATCAGAAATGCTGTAGTGCTCCCACTCACTTTCTCGTAAATACAGGCTTCACCGCAAGTCTGTATAAAACTATATGCTTTGATCAACTCATCAAAGCGTATATTCCAACTCCGAGATTCTTGCACCAGTCCATAGATGGATCGCTGGAGCTTGCATACTTTGTTAGCACCTTTAGGATTGACAAAACCTTCTAGTTGCATCGTATACAACTCTTCTTTAGTAAATCCATTAAGGAATGCAGTTTTGTTTATCCATTTGCCAGATTTCATAAAATGCGGCAATTGCTAACATGATTCGGACAGACTTAAGCATAGATACGAGTGAGAAAATCTCATCGTAGTCAACACCTTGAACTTGTCGAAAACCTTTTGCGACAATTCTAGCTTTGTAGATAGTAACACTACTATCAGCGTCCGTCTTCCTCTTGAAGATCCATTTATTCTCAATTGCTTGCTGATCATCGGGCAAGTCAACCAAAGTCCAAACTTTGTTCTCATACATGGATCATATCTCAGATTTCATGGCCTCAAACCATTTCGCGGAATCTGGGCTCATCATCGCTTCTTCATAGTTAGTAGGTTCATCATGATCTAGTAGCATGACTTCCAGAACAGGATTACCGTACCACTCTGGCGCGGATCTTACTCTAGTTGATCTACGAGGTTCAGTAGTATCTTGTTCTGAAGTTTCATGATCATCATCATTAGCTTCCTCACTAACTGGTGTAGGTGTCACAGAAATAGTTTTCTGTGATGTACTACTTTCCAATAAGGGAGCAGGTACAGTTACCTCGTCAAGTTCTACTTTCCTCCCACTCACTTCTTTCAAGAGAAACCCCTTCTCCAGAAAGTTTCCGAATTTAGCAACAAAAGTCTTGCCTTCGGATCTGTGATAGAAGGTGTATCCAATAGTTTCCTTTGGATATCCTATGAAGACGCACTTCTCCGATTTGAGTTTGAGCTTATCAGGATGAAACTTTTTCATATAAGCATCGCAACCCCAAACTTTAAGAAACGACAGCTTAGGTTTCTTGCCAAACCATAGTTCACATGGTGTCGCCTCAACGGATTTAGATGGTGCCCTATTTAACGTGAATGTAGCTGTCTTTAATGCATAAGCCCAAAACGATAGTGGTAGATCGGTAAGAGACATCATAGATTGCACTATATCCAATAAAGTACGGTTATGACGTTCGGACACACCATTATATTGTGGTGTTCCATGTGGCATGAGTTTGTGAAACTATTCCACATTGTTTTAATTGAAGACCAAACTCGTAACTCAAATATTTGTCTCCGCGATCAGATCGTAGAAACTTTATTTTCTTGTCACGATGATTTTCCACTTCACTCTGAAATTCTTTGAACTGTTCAAATGTTTCAGACTTATGTTTCATCAAGTAGATATCCCCATATCTGCTCAAATCATCTGTGAAGGTCAGAAAATAATGATACCTGCTGCAAGCCTTAATATTCACCGGACCACATACATCAGTATGTATGATCTCCAACAAATCTGTTGCTTGCTTCATTGTTCCGGAGAACGGCGTTTTAGTCATCTTGCCCAAAAGGCATGGTTCGCAAGCATCAAGTGATTCCAAAATCCCATTAGCATGGAGTTTCTTCATGCGCTTTACACCAATATGACCTAAACGGAAGTGCTACAAATAAGTTGCACTATCATTATTAACTTTGCATCTTTTGGTCTCAATATTATGATTATGTGTATCACTACGATCGAGATCCAACGAACTATTTTCATTGGGTGTGTAACCATATAAGGTTTTATTCATGTAATCAGAACAACAATTTATTCTCTTACTTAAATGAATAACCGTATTACAATAAACATGATCAAATCATATTCATGCTCAACGCAAACACCAAATAACACTTATTCAGGTTCAACACTAATCCCGAAAGTATAGGGAGTGTGCGATGATGATCGTATCAATCTTGGAACCACTTCCAACACACATCGTCACTTCACCCTTAACTAGTCTCTGTTTATTCTGCAACTCCCGTTTCGAGTTACTAATCTTAGCAACTGAACTAGTATCAAATACTGAGGGGTTGCTATAAACACTAGTAAAGTACACATCAATAACATGTATATCAAATATACTTATGTTCACTTTGCCATCCTTCTTATCTGCTAATCACTTGGGGTAGTTCCACTTCCAGTGACCAGTCCCTTTGCAGTAGAAACACTTAGTCTCAGGCTTAGGACCAGACTTGGGCTTCTTCACTTGAGCAGCAACTTGCTTGCCGTTCTACTTGAAGTTCCCCTTCTTCCCTCTGCCCTTTTCTTGAAACTAGTGGTCTTGTCTACCATCAACACTTGATGTTTTTCTCGATTTCTACCTTCGTCAATTTCCGCATTACGAAGAGCTTGGGAATCGTTTCCGTTATCCCTTGCATATCATAGTTCATCACGAAGTTCTACTAACTTGGTGATGGTGACTAGAGAATTCTGTCAATCACTATCTTATCTGGAAGATTAACTCCCACTTGATTCAAGCGATTGTTGTACTCAGACAATCTGGGCACATGCTCACTAGTTGAGCGATTCTCCTCCATCTTTTAGCTATAGAACTTGTTGGAGACTACATATCTCTCAACTCGGGTATTTTCTTGAAATATTAACTTCAACTCCTGGAACATCTCATATGCTCCATGACGTTCAAAACGTCTTTGAAGTCCCGATTCTAAGCCATTAAGCATGGTGCACTAAACTATCAAGTAGTCATCATATTGAGCTAGCCAAACGTTCATAACGTCTGCATCTGCTCCTGCAATAGGTCCGTCACCTAGCGGTGCATCAAGGACATAATTCTTCTGTGCAGCAATGAGGATAAACCTCAGATCACGGATCCAATCCGCATCATTGCTACTAACATCTTTCAACACGATTTTCTCTAGGAACATATCAAAATAAACACAGGGAAGCAACAACGCGAGCTATTGATCTACAACATAATTTGCAAAATACTACCAGGACTAAGTTCATGATAAATTTAAGTTCAATTAATCATATTACTTAAGAACTCCCACTTAGATAGACATCCCTCTAATCCTCTAAGTGATTACGTGATCCAAATCAACTAAACCATGACCGATCATCATGTGAGATGGAGTAGTTTTCAATGGTGAACATCGTTATGTTGATCATATCTACTATATGATTCACGCTCGACCTTTCGGTCTCCGTGTTCCGAGGCCATATCTGCATATGCTAGGCTCGTCAAGTTTAACCTGAGTATTCCGCGTGTGCAAAACTGGCTTGCACCCGTTGTAGATGGACGTAGAGCTTATCACACCCGATCATCACGTGGTGTCTGGGCACGACGAACTTTGGCAACGGTGCATACTCAGGGAGAACACTTCTTGATAATTTTAGTGAGAGATCATCTTATAATGCTACCGTCAATCAAAGCAAGATAAGATGCATAAAAGGATAAACATCACATGCAATCAATATAAGTGATATGATATGGCCATCATCATCTTGTGCTTGTGATCTCCATCTCCGAGGCACCGTCATGATCACCATCGTCACCGGCGCGACACCTTGATCTCCATCGTAGCATCGTTGTCGTCTCGCCAATCTTATGCTTCCACGACTATCACTACCGTTTAGTAATAAAGTAAAGCATTACATCGCGATTGCATTGCATACAATAAAGCGACAACCATATGGCTCCTGCCAGTTGCCGATAACTCGGTTACAAAACATGATCATCTCATACAATAAAATTCAGCATCATGCCTTGACCATATCACATCACAACATGCCCTGCAAAAACAAGTTAGACGTCCTCTACTTTGTTGTTTGCAAGTTTTACATGGCTGCTACGGGCTTAAGGAAGAACCAATCTCACCTACACATCAAAACCACAACGATAGTTTGTCAAATAGACTCCATTTTAACCTTCGCAAGGACCGGGCGTAGCCATACTTGGTTCAACTAAAGTTGGAGAGACAGTCGCCCGCAAGCCATCTATGTGCAAAGCACGCCGAGGGAACCGGTCTCGCGTAAGCGTACGCGTAAGGTTGGTCCGGGTCGTCTCGTCCAACAATGCCGCCGAACCAAAGTATGACATGCTGGTAGGCAGTATGACTTGTATCGTCCACAACTCACTTGTGTTCTACTCGTGCATATAACATCAACATAAATAACCTAGGCTCGGATGCCACTGTTGGGGAACGTAGTAATTTCAAAAAATTTCCTACGCACACGCAAGATCATGGTGATGCATAGCAACGAGAGGGGAGAGTATGATCTACGTACCATTGTAGATCAACAACGGAAGCGTTGACACAACGTAGAGGAAGTAGTCGTACGTCTTCCCAATCCGACCGATCCAAGCACCGTTACTCCGGCACCTCCGAGTTCTTAGCACACGTACAGCTCGATGACGATCACCGGGCTCCGATCCAGCAAAGCTTCGGGGATGAGTTCCGTCAGCACGACGGCGTGGTGACGATCTTGATGTTCTACCGTCGCAGGGCTTCGCCTAAGCACTGCAACAATATGACCGAGGTGGAATATGGTGGAGGGGGGCACCGCACACGGCTAAGGAACGATCACGAGGATCAACTTGTGTGTCTATGGGGTGCCCCCTGCCTCAGTATATAAAGGATGGAGGAGGAGGAGGCCGGCCAAGGCTATTGGTGCGGCCAGGATGGGAGTCCTACTAGGACTCCAAGTCCTAGTAGGAGTCCATCAAGAGGGGAGGAAGGGAGAAGGAAGTGGAGGAGAAGGAGAGGTGGCCGGCCCCCTTTTCCCTAGTCCAATTCGGACTAGAGGGGAGGGGGGCGCAGCAGCCTTTTTCCTCTTCCCACTAAAGCCCATCAAGGCCCATTACTTCTCCCGTAACTACCCGATACTCCGAAAAATACCTGAATCACTCGGAACCTTTCCGTTGTCCGAATATAGTCATCCAATATATCGATCTTTACGTCTCAACCATTTCGAGACTCCTCGTCATGTCCCCGATCTCATCCGGGACTCCGAACTCCTTCGGTACATCAAAACTCATAAACTCATAATATAACTGTCATCGAAACCTTAAGCGTGCGGACCCTACGGTTAGAGAACGATGTAGACATGACCGAGACACGTCTCCGGTCAATAACCAATAGCGGGACCTGGATGCCCATATTGGCTCCTACATATTCTACGAAGATCTTTATTGGTCAGACCGCATAACAACATACGTTGTTCCCTTTGTCATCGGTATGTTACTTGCCCGAGATTCGATCGTCGGTATCCAATACCTAGTTCAATCTCGTTACTGGCAAGTCCCGTTACTCGTTCCGTAATACATCATCTCGCAACTAACTCATTAGTTGCAATGCTTGCAAGGCTTTAGGTGATGTGCATTACCGAGAGGGCCCAGAGATACCTCTCCGACAATCGGAGTGACAAATCCTAATCTCGAAATACGCCAACCCAACACCTACCTTTGGAGACACCTGTAGTACTCCTTTATAATCACCCAGCTACGTTGTGACGTTTGGTAGCACCCAAAGTGTTCCTCTGGCAAACGGGAGTTGCATAATCTCATAGTCATAGGAACATGTATAAGTCATGAAGAAAACAATAGCAACATACTAAACGATCGGGTGCTAAGCTAATGGAATGGGTCATGTCAATTAGATCATTCAACTAATGATGTGACCTCGTTAATGAAATAACAACTCTTTTGTCTATGGTTAGGAAACATAACCATCTTTGATTAACGAGCTAGTCAAGTAGAGGCATACTAGTGACACTCTGTTTGTCTATGTATTCACACATGTATTATCTTTCCGGTTAATACAATTCTAGCATGAATAATAAACATTTATCATGATATAAGGAAATAAATAATAACTTTATTATTGCCTCTAGGGCATATTTCCTTCATGGACATGGTTTAGTTGATTTGGATCACGTAATCACTTAGAGGATTAGAGGGATGTCTATCTAAGTGTGAGTTCTTTAAGTAAATTAATTGAACCTAAATTTATCATGAAACTTAGTACCTAATAGTATCTTGCTTGTTTTTGCTTGATTGTAGATAGATGGCTCGTGCTGTTGTTCCGTTGAATTTTAATGCGTTTCTTGAGAAAGCAAAGTTGAAAGATGATGGTAGCAATTACACGGACTGGGTCCGTAACTTAAGGATTATCCTCATTGTTGCACAGAAGAATTACGTCCTGGAAGCACCGTTGGGTGCCAGGCCTGCTGCTGGAGCAACACCAGATGTTATGAACGTCTGGCAGAGCAAAGCTGATGACTACTCGATAGTTCAGTGTGCCATGCTTTACGGCTTAGAATCGGGACTTCAACGATGTTTTGACCGTCATGGTGCATATGAGATGTTCCAGGAGTTGAAGTTAATATTTCAAGCAAATGCTCGGATTGAGAGATATGAAGTCTCCAATAAGTTCTATAGCTGCAAGATGGAGGAGAACAGTTCTGTCAGTGAGCATATACTCAAAATGTCTGGGTATAATAATCACTTGATTCAATTGGGAGTTAATCTTCCAGATGATTGCGTCATTGACAGAATTCTCCAATCACTGCCACCAAGCTACAAGAGCTTCGTGATGAACTATAATATGCAAGGGATGAATAAGACTATTCCCGAGCTCTTCGCAATGCTGAAAGCTGCGGAGGTAGAAATCAAGAAGGAGCATCAAGTGTTGATGGTCAACAAGACCACTAGTTTCAAGAAAAAGGGCAAAGGGAAGAAGAAGAGGAACTTCAAAAAGAACAGCAAGCAAGTTGCTACTCAAGAGAAGAAACCCAAACCTGGACCTAAGCCTGAAACCGAGTGCTTCTACTGCAAGCAGACTGGTCACTGGAAGCGGAACTGCCCCAAGTATTTGGTGGATAAAGAAGGATGGCAAGGTGAACAAAGGTATATGTGATATACATGTTATTGATGTGTACCTTACTAATGCTCGCAGTAGCACCTGGGTATTTGATACTGGCTCTGTTGCTAATATTTTCAACTCGAAACAGGGACTACGGATTAAGCGAAGATTGGCTAAGGACGAGGTGACGATGCGCGTGGGAAACGGTTCCAAAGTCGATGTGATCGCAGTCGGCACGCTACCTCTACATCTACCTTCGGGATTAATATTAGACCTAAATAATTGTTATTTGGTGCCAGCGTTAAGCATGAACATTATATCTGGATCTTGTTTGATGCGAGACGGTTATTCATTTAAATCTGAGAATAATGGTTGTTCTATTTATATGAGTAATATCTTTTATGGTCATGCACCCTTAAAGAGTGGTCTATTTTTATTGAATCTCGATAGTAGTGACACACATATTCATAGTGTTGAAGCCAAAAGATGCAGAGTTGATAATGATAGTGCAACTTATTTGTGGCACTGCCGTTTAGGTCATATCGGTGTAAAGCGCATGAAGAAACTCCATACTGATGGACTTTTGGAACCACTTGATTATGAATCACTTGGTACTTGCGAACCGTGCCTCATGGGCAAGATGACCAAAACACCATTCTCCGGTACAATGGAGAGAGCAACAGATTTGTTGGAAATCATACATACAGATGTATGTGGTCCGATGAATATTGAGGCTCGTGGCGGATATCGTTATTTTCTCACCTTCATAGATGACTTAAGCAGATATGGGTATATCGACTTAATGAAACACAAGTCTGAAACATATGAAAAGTTCAAAGAATTTCAGAGTGAAGTAGAGAATCATCGTAACAAGAAAATAAAATTTCTACGATCTGATCGTGGAGTAGAATATTTGAGTTACGAGCTTGGTGTACATTTGAAAAATTGTGGAATAGTTTCGCAACTCACGCCACCCGGAACACCACAGTGTAATGGTGTGTCCGAACGTCGTAATCGTACTTTACTAGATATGGTGCGATCTATGATGTCTCTTACTGATTTACCGCTATCGTTTTGGGGATACGCTCTAGAGACGGCCGCATTCACATTAAATAGGGCACCATCAAAATCCGTTGAGACGACGCCTTATGAGCTGTGGTTTGGCAAGAAACCAAAGTTGTCATTTCTGAAAGTTTGGGGCTGCGATGCTTATGTGAAAAAGCTTCAACCTGATAAGCTCGAACCCAAATCGGAGAAATGTGTCTTCATAGGATATCCAAAGGAAACTATTGGATACACCTTCTATCACAGATACGAAGGCAAGACTTTTGTTGCTAAATTCGGAAACTTTCTGGAGAAGGAGTTTCTCTCGAAAGAAGTGAGTGGGAGGAAAGTAGAACTTGACGAGGTAACTGTACCTGCTCCCTTATTGGAAAGTAGTGCATCACAGAAAACTGTTTCAGTGACACCTACACTAGTTAGTGAGGAAGCTAATGATGATGATCATGAAACTTCAGAACAAGATACTACTGAACCTCGTAGATCAACCAGAGTGAGATCCGCGCCAGAGTGGTACGGTAATCCTGTTCTGGAAGTCATGCTACTAGATCATGATGAACCTACGAACTACGAAGAAGCGATGGTGAGCCCAGATTCCACAAAATGGCTTGAAGCCATGAAATCTGAGATGGGATCCATGTATGAGAACAAAGTATGGACTTTGGTTGACTTGCCCGATGATCGGCAAGCAATTGAGAATAAATGGATCTTCAAGAAGAAGACTGACGCTGACGGTAATATTACTGTCTACAAAGCTCGACTTGTCGCAAAAGGTTTTCGGCAAGTTCAAGGGATTGACTACGATGAGACCTTCTCACCCGTAGCGATGCTTAAGTTTGTCCGAATCATGTTAGCAATTGCCGCATTTTATGATTATGAAATTTGGCAGATGGATGTCAAAACTGCATTCCTGAATGGATTTCTGGAAGAAGAGTTGTATATGATGCAACCAGAAGGTTTTGTCGATCCAAAGGAAGCTAACAAAGTGTGCAAGCTCCAGCGATCCATTTATGGACTGGTGCAAGCCTCTCGGAGTTGGAATAAACGCTTTGATAGTGTGATCAAAGCATTTGGTTTTATATAGACTTTTGGAGAAGCCTGTATTTACAAGAAAGTGAGTGGGAGCTCTGTAGCATTTCTGATATTATATGTGGATGACATATTACTAATTGGAAATATGAAAGACCTCGGTGAAGCTGCTTACATATTAGGCATTAAGATCTATAGAGATAGATCAAGACGCTTAATTGGACTTTCACAAAGCACATACCTTGACAAAGTTTTGAAGAAGTTCAAAATGGATCAAGCAAAGAAAGGGTTCTTGCCTGTGTTACAAGGTGTGAAGTTGAGTAAGACTCAATGCCCGACCACTGCAGAAGATAGAGAGAAAATGAAAGATGTTCCCTATGCTTCAGCCATAGGCTCTATCATACATCACAGAAACGTTCAGTGACACACTGGTAGAAAAAGGGCCTATAGTCCCGGTTCGTAAGGGCCTTTAGTCCCGGTTCCGGAACCGGGACTAAAGTGTCGGTACTAATACCTCCCCCCTTTAGTCCCGGTTCAATCCAGAACCGGGACTAAAGGCCCTCCACGTGGGCATTGCGCAGAGCCCAGTCAGGAGACCCTTTGGTCCCGGTTGGTGGCACCAACCGGGACCAATAGGCATCCACGCGTCAGCACTTCTGTGGCTGGGGTTTTTGTTTTTTTGAAAGGGGGGTGGGGGTTTTGGGGTTAATTTAGGTGTTTCATATATTGTGTTAGCTAGCTATAATTAATAGAGAGAAGTGTCCTCTCTTATGTCCGTGCTTGGTCGACGCTACGTACTATACATACGTATAGAGAGGACTAGACACGCTAGCTAGCTAGTAAGCAAACGAAGGAAACAGAAGATCGTCATCAACATATATGCATACAGAGAGAAGTGATATCGACCACCTCTCCTTCTCCGAGAGATTGGTCGAACAACAAGTTCTCGTATATCTATCCGACACTACCGGCTACATATATACAATAATTATCTCTTACAAATATAATCATACGGACTCAGGGTCCACATAGAATTCTCCGTCTTCAGGGATCACGTGGTCAAGAAAGAATGCCGCCAATTCCTCTTGAATTGCTCGCATGCGAGCTGGTGCTAGGAGTTCATCCCGCTTCCGAAACATCTAATTTAAAGAAGGGGGTCAATACATATATATATATATATGAATGAATGAAACTCAACACAAATGATGGTAATAAAATAAAATTGTGAATGTTGTTATTTACGTACTTCATATTGTTCGTCAGTGTAGCCCCGCTCACAGGTCGTGTGGCGGATGGACTCGCAAACATAGTAACCACAGAAATCATTCCCTTGTTCCTGCCACAACCACTTTACAAGAAATAGAGGTTAATCAAACTGATAAGCAAGAATGCCAAATGGTATTGATGAAACTAGCGCTTGAATGACTAGTAGATGCGCTTAAAATGCTACTATAGCTAGTACTTACTTTCGGGTGTCTAAATTGCAGCTCCTTCGGCAGTCCCGGAGCTTTTCTGGTGAATTTTCTCCAAACCCTGCCGGACAAAGAAAACAATTACTTGATATATCAGGAAATGAACAAAGTTGCTGATATGGTGGATAATGATCGATTTAACTTACTTCTCGAGTATTTGAGTCATGTCTGCATAGTCCCTTGGGATCTTTTCGTCTTGAGTCTAAGACGGTTACTAGTCCCTGCTCAAGCTTAATGTAGGAGAATATAGTGGAAACTGCACACGCATGCATAACTCATCAATTACATTACTATAACCTTGACTAATATATAAGGGAAACCGAATACGCACAAGACAGTAACACTCACTTGAAGTTGTAAGGAAAGAGTATTATATCTTTGTTTTGATTTATTATCAACGATTCTAGCATGCTGGCCTCGGTTTCTGCGGCATGAAATTTAACCTGAGTTGCATCTATGAGATATGTGTTAATGAACCCAATATCACCGACTTGTCTTTTCTTCAATTCGACGATCTTCAATCTGCATAATATAGTGAGGATGATTATAAATACATGCAATGAAAGAGCTAAGCTATATAGAGAAACTTAATGACAGAAGTAGTACTACTTACAGACAGTAGCAGGCGACCGTTGTTTTATCGAGGGCCAATTGATTGAAAAACTGATAGAACTCCTCAAATGGAACAGGCAACAGATCAATTCCAACGAGGTCATGCTCCTTTTTAACTTTCACATACAAAGTACTCCTCCCCCCAGAGTCTCTGCAGATTTTCAAGTACCAATCATGCAATCTTCGCATCATCGTTGATAGAGATCTTTCATCTTTGACGAGAGGCTTCCCGTACTCGTATCTTTGTATCTGCATGTCCATGGGTTCATAATGTACTTCGTCGGGCAGGTAATCTGCAAGATTGCTATAACCGGGCACCATCCTCGGATCATTAGCGACGTTGTGGCTAGGCACCTTGAGCGGGGGGCACGATTGCTTCGCTTGTTCGCCGAGCTGGGCAATTTGTTTCCCAGCTCGTCGTTCTTTCAGCCTTTGATCACTGACAGTACTTCCCGACCGCTCCGCTTCGGCAAATTCCTTTCCAATAATGCGGTCATAGTTTCCTTTCGGCGGATCAGACTTCGGTGGTTTTGTCAGGGCAGCCAGAGTGCGCTTCACTTTCACCCGATCTACCTTCTCCTCCGGAGGTGGATGTTTCTTTGCTTTCACCCCTTCAAAGAATTTCTTCACTTCTTCTCGCGCGATCTCGGCGTTCTCCTCCTGGGTCCTCTCGTATGGTAACTTCTCTGGAGTCTTCAGAGAAGGACCGAATCTGTATGTCCTCCCGCCTCTGGTTGTACTGCTAGACGCCGACCGAGCAGACGGAGCGGTTGTCTTCTTTACTTGCTTAAGAGGCGGAGGAGAAGGACTACGACGCGCCGAAGCAGCTGGAGCGGCGGCAGGTCTCTTCCGCCCTTGCTGACGAGGCGGAGAAGGAGGAGGCTGGCTGCTCGGGCGCGTCGGCGCAGGCGGAGAAGGAGGCGGAGTGCCGCCACGCGCCGGAGAAGGAGCCGGCCGAGGGCCCTGATCGTCACTCGCCGGAGGAGGAGGCGGTGGAGGCGGAGTGCCCTGACTCGCCGGAGGAGGAGGAGGAGGCGGTGGCGTCCAGTTCGGAAGGTTGATGAGCTCCTTCCGCCATAGGCATGGAGTCTTCAGAGCAGACCCCAGCCGAGTCTCCCCTTCACCGGTAGGGTGGTCAAGCTGGAGGTCCTCAAATCCCTCCGTTATCTCATCCACCATCACCCTAGCATATCCTTCTGGAATCGGCCGGCAGTGAAAAGTTGCGCCGGGTTCAGTAGGAAAAACAGAGCCAACAGCCGCCTTGACCTTCAAATTCATCCATTGCGTCATAAGGTGGCAATTTTGAGACTCCGTGATAGCATCCACGGGATAGCTGGCAGGAGCCGTCAAGGCATGCTCCGGCTGAAGCAGCTCGGTGGAAGCCACGCTGCTTCTGCGCTGAGATGGCGGGGTAGCTTCGGGGGAGCTTCGGCAGTACGTTTGCTGCGATTTGCTTCTCGTTCCTCTATCGCTCTACCCTTGCTTGCAGCGCCTGCATTTGGGTCTGCTGCACTTTTTTCCTCCTCTCATGGGATTTGTAACCGCCTGCGTCCGGAAACCCAACCTTCCACGGAATGGAGCCTGGCGTGCCTCGTGTCCGTCCAGGGTGCTCAGGATTCCCGAGGGCCATTGTGAGCTCGTCGTTCTCTCTGTCTGGAAAGAACGTCCCTTCCTGCGCTGCTTCGATATACTGCTTAAGCTTACTGACTGGTATGTCCATTTGATCGTTCGTCCAAATGCACTTCCCTGTTACAGGGTCCAGTGTTCCGCCAGCCCCGAAGAACCAAGTCCGGCAACGGTCTGGCCAGTTAATTGTCTCTGGTTCGATCCCTTTATGAACCAGATCATTCTCAGTCTTGGACCACTTAGGCCGGGCTACGAGGTAGCCACCTGACCCCGTGCGATGGTGAAGCTTCTTCTTCGCAGCATTTTGCTTGTTTGTCGCCGACATCTTCTTACTCTTTTCCGATGTCTTGTGGGCCACAAATGCGGGCCAGTGATCTCTGATCTTCTCATATCTACCCTTGAATTCTGGTGTCTCTTTATTTTCGACAAACTTATTCAGCTCTTTCTTCCACCTCCTGAATAGTTCTGCCATCCTCTTAAGAGCAAAAGACTTGATTAATTCTCTTTAACTGGCTTCTCTGGATCATCCTCTGGCGGTAGGGTGAAATTTGACTTCAGCTCAGTCCAAAGATCATTTTTCTGCATATCATTGACATAAGACACCTCAGGGTCTTCTGTAGCCGGCTTTAACCATTGCTGGATGCTGATCGGGATCTTGTCCCTAACCAAAACCCCGCACTGAGCAACAAATGCGCTCTTTGTCCGGAGGGGTTCAATAGGTTGGCCGTCGGGCGCGATTGCTATGATCTCAAACTTTTCATCCGAGCTCAACTTTTTCTTCGGGCCTCGTCTCTTTACCGAAGTTGTGCTCGATTCGGAGGGCTAGAAAAAAGAACAAAGACTTAATTAATATGTGTACATACCAAAACAATGAATGCATCAATCAGCTAGTCAGCATAGGCTTAACTAATATATATACCTGGCCGGACTCGGTTCGGTCACCGGAGCCGTCATCACGGTCTCCTTCTTGCACCGGCATTGGGTCACCGGAGCCGTCCTCATGTTCTTCTTCTTGCACCGGCATTAGGTCACCGTAGCCAGCTTGTTCACCCTCTCCTTCCAGACCATCGGTGTCGTTGAGAAACAACGAGATGGCATCACTTCCTTCTGCGATTATGTCCCTCAACAACGCTTCTTTGTTGCTTCGTCTAGGGCGGTGTCCATAGTTTCTACAAATATTTACAACATGGCAATTATTATTCAAACATGACAGATGGATATATTAGTGCCAAACGTAGAACTAGCTACCTAATCATAGTAAGCTATCGGGAGGGGGTATATATCGACAACGACGACACTACATCTATGTCCCTCGACGACCCTCGTTCCCGATAAAAAAAAGAGGAAGAAGAAGAAAAAAAGAGGAGAAGAAAGAATAGAGGAGAAGAATCTCCTCTATTCTTTCTTCTCCTCTTTTTCTTCTTCTTCCTCTTCTTTTTTTATCCTCTTCTTCCTCTCATGTTCGAGAGGATCGCCGAGGGGTCGGGAGGTTGCCTAGTGTCAAAGGATTCAACAAAACCATTTTCATCATTAGGCGAAAGTAACATGTGCATGATGGTACGAAGCTCTTCAAAGTTGTTCTGGAACGGAGTCCCAGATAGGATAATTCGCTTTTTGGTACAAAGTTCAGCAAGAGCCTTCCGAATATCGCTATTTGGAAGGCCTTTGCTGAATTCGTACCAAAGCGGATTATTCTATCCGGGACTCCATTCCAGAACAACTTTGCAGAACATCGTACCAACATGCCCTGGTTACTTCCGGCTAATGATGAAGGCATGGATTTCTTCAATACTTTGACACTAGGAAACCTCTCTCTACTTCCGGCTAATAAGAATAAGAAAAAAGAAGAAGAAGAAAAAGAAGAAGAATAAGAAGAAGAAAAAAAAGAAAAAGAAGAGGAGAAGAAGAAAGGAATAGTGGAGAAGAAGAGAAAATAGAATAATTCTATTTCTTCTCCACTATTCCTTTCTTCTTCTCCTCTTTTTTTCTTCTTTTTTCTTCTTCTTATTTATTCTCCTCTTCTTTTCGGTAGAGGAAACCCTAAATAGCTAGCAAGTATCGTGGGTGTGAGATACATATGGCCTTCGTGTCGGACACTACATCCACGTCCCACAAGTGACGTGGGCGTCGAAGCCCGCGCCACTTGTGGCATGTGGATGTAGTGTCCGACACCGACGGTACATGTATCTCACACCGACGATACTTTCTATTTAGGGTTTCTCCTCTACCGCTCGGCGACCCCTCGACGACCCTCGTTCCCGATAAAATAAAGAGAAAGAAGAAAAAAAAAGAAGAGAAGAAAGAATAGAGGAGAAGACTTCCTCTTCTTCCTCTCCTCTTCTCTCCCTCTTCTTCCCCTTCTTCCTCGCCTCTCTCATGAATGTCCGGCACGTTCTCGACCCCCCCCCCACGTGTCGAAGAAAAAAAAGAAGAAAAAAAGAGGAGAAGAAGAAAGGAATAGAGGAGAAAGAGAAAATAGAATATATTCTATTTTCTCTTCTTCTCCTCTATTCCTTTCTTCTTCTCCTCTTCTTTTTCTTCTTTTTTCTTCTTCTTATTTATTTCTCCTCGTCTTCCTCTCCCCTCTCGGCGACCCTAGACCCCCTCTCGACCCTCGACCCCTAGGCGACCGTCGACCCCTCTCTTTTTTTCTTCCTCTTCTATTTTATCCTCTTCTTCCTCTACCGCTCGGCGACCCTCGACGACCCTCGTTCCCGATAAAAAAAAGAGGAAGAAGAAGAAAAAAAGAGGAGAAGAAAGAATAGAGGAGATCTTCTCCTCTATTCTTTCTTCTCCTCTTTTTTCTTTTCTTATTCCTCTTCTTTTTTTATCCTCTTCCTCCTCTCATGTTCGACGACCCTCGACCCCTCGGCGACCCTAGACCCCCTCTCGACCCCCTCTTCTTCTCCCTCTTCTTCCCCTTCTTCCCCGCCTAAAATGACCTAAAATGAAAATAACCTAAAATTCACTAAAGTTATCGATGACCCTCTCGACACACCCACGAATAAGAAAATATATCATCTTCTTCATCTCCTCTTCTTTGCATATTCACATAGCCACATACACATACATAGCCACATACATATAGAACTTTTCTGAACATATATATATAGCCACATTCATATAGAACTTTTCTGAACATATATAGATGATTTTCTAAAAAAAGTAACTTTTGCATATATGAACAGAGAGCAGCGGCGGCAATGGGTGGCATCGTCGGCGACGGGGATGGGAAAGGGGGGAGCTCACTGGGGGCGGGCGGCGACGGGGAGAGGAGGCCAGCGACGGGAAAGGAGCTACGGCGGGCTCGGGGATGCCGGCGACGGGGACGGCGTGCGCGGGGCGATGGGGAGACGGGGACGGCCGCGGGCTCGGGGCGGCACACGGCGACGGGGACGATCGAGGAGGCGGGGCGGGGCAGGGCGGACGGCAGCGAGCTCGGGGCGGGGTGGCACACGGCGACGGGGACGACCGAAGCGGCTCGGGGCAGGCGGATGACGCGACGAGGAGGACAGCGAGGAGGCGGGCTCGGCGCGGCGACGCGACGTGACGGCGAGGGCCCGGCGCGTAGCGACGGCGACTAAGCAAAAGGAGAGCACCTGGCACGGTTGCGATGGGGATGGGAGCGTTGGAAACAATTCAAGTATATAGCCAGAGCAATGGTCCCGGTTCGTGGCACGACACCGGGACAATGCCCCTTTAGTCCCGGTTGGTGCCACCAACCGGGACCAAAGGCCAATTTTCAGCAGCCCAAAGGGCGGGAAGCGGCGGCCTTTGGTCCCGGTTGGTGGCACCAACCGGGACTAAAGGGGTGCAATGGTCACGGTTGGTGGCACGAACCGTGACCAATGCACCCTTTAGTCCCGGTTGGTGCCACCAACCGGGACCAATGCCCTTGTGCTGCCCGCGCCCAAAAGTTTAGTCCCACATCGCTAGCGGAAGGGCGCCGGCACTGGTTTATAAGCCCTGCTGTGCCTCTCCATTCGAGCTCCTCTCTAATGCAGGCTTTCGGGCCTAAACTTGCTACTGCCTGTGGGCCTATTGGGCCTCTGCGGGCCTGAATCCTGGCCCATGTAGGGTTTCTAGTCGTATTCAGGCCGTGGAGGCCCAGTAGGTGGCATTTTTTTGGTTTTTTCTTTTTTATTTCTACATTTTTTTGGTTTTTTATTTTTTTATTTCTACTTAAAACTAAATACTTATAGTTTTTTAGTGATTTCTTTTTGCTTTTAGGTCACAAAAATTATAAACTTTCTGTTAGTGCCATTAGTTTTAAATTTTGAAATAGTTTAAATTTGAATTTTTAAAAATTTGTGTGAATCACTAGTTTATGAATAACTTTACTATAAAAATAGAATTTTTTTTCTATTTATTTTTTATTTATACTTACAACTAAATACTTATAGTTTTTTAGTGATTTCTTTTTGATTTTAGGTCACAAAAATTATAAACTTTCTGTTAGTGCCATTAGTTTTAAAATTTTGAATAGTTTAAATTTGAATTTTATAAAATTTGTGTGAATCACTAGTTTATGAATAACTTTACTATAAAAATAGAATTTTTTTTCTTCTTCTTTGCTATTTATTTTTTATTTATACTTACAATTAAATACTTATAGTTTGATTTTAGGTCACAAAATTATATTCTTTTTGCTATTGAAGAATATTATAGTTTTATTTTAGTTGATCATAACATAATATTTTAATTGATTGTTTTTATTTTCATAAAAGTTTTGTAGTTCATTCTGTTTGCTATTAATTCATTCTTTGAGCTAAATGACTCCGAAATTGGAAAGCATTTCAAAATGAACTCTGAAAAGGTTGAAAGTTGGCATGGTATCATCATTTCACCCACATAGCATGTTCCAAAAAGTAGAGAGGGTTACGACAAAAACTTGATGCACTTCGTGTACAAAATGGACAATCACTTTCGAAGTATCAAAGTTTCAAACCATAAGACATGAAAGCATTTCAAATGAACTCTAAAAGTTGAAAGTTGGGATGGTATCATAATTTCACCCACATAGCATTTGCTTATTGCGGGAGAAAGTCTTCACTTTTTCTTCGCTTGTGTCATTTGCTTATTGCGCCGTAACCATGGATAATCTTCATTGTTTATCAGGATGCTTGGGTCAGCCTTGACATTGAAGGGAGGAATTTCATGAAACTTTTCATAATCTTCAGACATGTCTGTCTTGCCGTCCACTCCCAGGATGTCCCTTTTTCCTGAAAGAACTATGTGGCGCTTGGCTCATCGTATGATGTATTCGCTTCCTTATCTTTTCTTTTTCTCGGTTTGGTAGACATGTCCTTCACATAGATAACCTGCCACATCATTGGCTAGGACGAACGGTTCGTCAGTGTACCCAAGATTTTCAGATCCACATGTTGTCATTCCGTACTGTGGGTCTACCTGTACCGCGACAGATTGACCCATTTGCACTTAAACAAAGGGACCTTAAAATCAGGTCCGTAGTCAAGTTCCCATATGTCCACTATGTAACCATAATATGTGTCCTTTCCGCTCTCGGTTGCTGCATCAAAGCGGACACCGCTGTTTTGGTTGGTGCTCTTTTGATCTTGGGCGATCGTGTAAAATGTATTCCCATTTATCTCGTATCCTTTGTAAGTCAATACAGTCAAAGATGGTCCCCTGGACAACAAGTACAACTCATCACAAACAGTGTTGTCACCTCTGAGATGTGTTTCCAACCAACTGCTGAAAGTCCTGATGTGTTCACATGTAATCCAGTCGTCGCACTGCTCCGGGTGTTTGGAGCGCAGACTGTTCTTGTGTTCATCGACATACGGGGTCACCAAGGTAGAGTTCTGTAGAACTGTGTAGTGTGCTTGAGACCAAGAATATCCGTCCCTGCATATTATTGAGTCTCTTCCAAGAGTGCCTTTTCCAGTCAGTCTCCCCTCATACCGCGATTTAGGGAGACCTATCTTGTTAAGGCCAGGAATGAAGTCAACACAAAACCGATAACATCCTCTGTTTGATGGCCCATGGAGATGCTTCCTTCTGGCCTAGCGCGGTTACGGACATATTTCTTTAGGACTCCCATGAACCTCTCAAAGGGGAACATATTGTGTAGAAATACGGGCCCCAGGATGACAATCTCGTCGACTAGATGAACTAGGACGTGCGTCATGATATTGAAGAAGGATGGTGGGAACACCAGCTTGAAACTGACAAGACATTGCGCCACATCACTCCTTAGCCTTGGTACGATTTCTGGATCGATCACCTTCTGAGAGATTGCATTGAGGAATGCACATAGCTTCACAATGGCTAATCGGACGTTTTCCGGTAGAAGCCCCCTCAATGCAACCGGAAGCAGTTGCGTCATAATCACGTGGCAGTCATGAGACTTTAGGTTCTGAAACTTTTTCTCTGGCATATTTATTATTCCCTTTATATTCGACGAGAAGCCAGTCGTGACCTTCATACTGAGCAGGCATTCAAAGAAGATTTCTTTCTCTTCTTTCGTAAGAGCGTAGCTGGCAGGACCTTTATACTGCTTCGGAGGCATGCCGTCTTTTTCGTGCAAACGTTGCAGGTCCTCCCGTGCCTCAGGTGTATCTTTTGTCTTCCCATACACGCCAAGAAGCCTAGCAGGTTCACGCAAAGGTTCTTCGTCACGTGCATCACGTCGATTGAAGAGCGGACCTCTAGGTCTTTCCAGTAGGGTAGGTCCCAAAATATAGATTTCTTCTTCCACATGGGTGCGTGTCCCTCAGCGTCATTCGAACAGCTAGTCCACCGGGACCCTTTCCAAAGATTACGTAGTGTAAATCATTGACCATAGCAAGTACGTGATCACCGGTACGCATGGCGGGCTTCTTCCGGTGATCTGCCTCGCCTTTGAAATGCTTGCCTTTCTTTCGACATTGATGGTTGGTCGGAAGAAATCGACGATGGCCCAGGTACACATTCTTCCTGCATTTGTCCAGGTATATACTTTCAGTGTCATCTAAACAGTGCGTGCATGCGTGGTATCCTTTGTTTGTCTGTCCTGAAAGGTTACTGAGAGCGGGCCAATCGTTGATGGTCACGAACAGCAACGCCTTAGGTTAAATTCCTCCTGTCTGTGCTCATCCCACATACGTACACCGTTTCCATTCCACAGCTGTAAAAGTTCTTCAACTAATGGCCTTAGGTACACATCAATGTCGTTGCGGGTTGCTTAGGGCCTTGGATGAGAACTGGCATCATAATGAACTTCCGCTTCATGCACATCCAAGGAGGAAGGTTATACATACATAGAGTCACGGGCCAGGTGCTGTGATTGCTGCTCTGCTCCCCGAAAGGATTAATGCCATCCGCGCTTAAAGCAAACCATACATTCCTTGGGTCCTTTGCAAACTCATCCCAGTACTTTCTCTCGATTTTTCTCCACTGCGACCCGTCAGCGGGTGCTCTCAACTTCCCATCTTTCTTCGGTCCTCACTTGGCATGCTCTTCGTTTCTGAACAGACGTTTCAACCGTGGTATTATAGGAGCATACCACATCACCTTCGCAGGAACCCTCTTCCTGTGGGGCTCGCCGTCAACATCACCAGGGTCATCTCGTCTGATCTTATACCGCAATGCACCGCATACCGGGCATGCGTTCAGATCCTTGTATGCACCGCGGTATAGGATGCAGTCATTAGGGCATGCATGTATCTTCTCCACCTCCAATCCTAGAGGGCATACGACCTTCTTTGTTGCGTATGTACTGTCGGGCAATTCGTTATCCTTTGGAAGCTTCTTCTTCAATATTTTTAGTAGCTTCTCAAATCCTTTGTCAGCCACAGCATTCTCTGCCTTCCACTGCAGCAATTCCAGTACGGTACCGAGCTTTGTGTTGCCATCTTCGCAATTGGGGTACAACCCTTTTTTGTGATCCTCTAACATGCGATCGAACTTCAGCTTCTCCTTTTGACTTTCGCATTGCGTCCTTGCATCGACAATGACCCGGCGGAGATCATCATCATCGGGCACATCGTCTGGTTCCTCTTGATCTTCAGCAGCTTCACCCGTTGCAGCATCATTGGGCACATCGTCTGGTTCCTCTTGATCTTCACCAGCTCCCCCCGTTGCAGCATCACCGTATTCAGGGGGCACATAGTTGTCATCGTACTCTTCTTCTTCGCCGTCTTCCATCATAACCCCTATTTCTCCGTGCCTCGTCCAAACATTATAGTGTGGCATGAAACCCTTGTAAAGCAGGTGGGAGTGAAGGATTTTCCGGTTAGAGTAAGACCTCGTATTCCCACATTCAGTGCATGGACAACACATAAAACCATTCTGCTTGTTTGCCTCAGCCGCATCGAGAAACTCATGCCGCCCTTAATGTACTCGCTGGTGTGTCCCGTACATCTGCCGGCATCTATGCATTATTAAGTGTCCAAATTAATAGAAGTTCATCATCACATTAAAACCAAAGTGCATACATAGTTCTCATCTAACAACATATAGCTCTCCAGAGCATCTAATTAATTAAACCATACATTGAAACTATGTAAAACATTTCAATGCGAAAACAAATCGATCATAATCGCAACCAAGGTAACAATTGATCCAACGGCATAATGATACCAAGCCTCGGTATGAATGGCATATTTTCTAATCTTTCTAATCTTCAAGCGCATTGCATCCATCTTGATCTTGTGATCATCGACGACATCCGCAACATGCAACTCCAATATCATCTTCTCCTCCTCAATTTTTTTTATTTTTTCCTTCAACAAATTGTTTTCTTCTTCAACTAAATTTAACCTCTCGACAATAGGGTCGGTTGGCATTTCCGATTCACATACATCCTAGATAAATAAAATCTATGTCACGTTGGTCGGCATAATTTTCATAAACAATAAATGAACCAATAGTTATAAAGATAATATACATACCAAATCCGAATCATAGACAGGACGAGGGCCGACGGGGGCGGATACCAAAACCATCGCACTATATAAGATGCAATAATAAATGTAAGAAAATGATACAAGTATCTATCTAAACATACAAGTAAGAATATTTTTCCTTTCAGAAAGAAGATAAGAACAAGAGGCTCACCACGGTGGTGTCGGTGATGAGATCGGCGCGGGTGATCGACGGCGGTGAAGACGGGGACGGGGCGTGACGGACCGCTAAATCTAGACAAATATTGAGGAAAATGGAGCTTGGAGGTCGAGCTTGGAGAGGAGAAAGCTTAAGTAGTGTGGCTCGGGCATTCCATCGAACACCTTGTGTGCATAGGAGGTGAGCTAGAGCACCACAAGCCCTCTCCCCCTCGGCCAGAAAAAACAGAGCAGTGTGCTCTGCTCTTGCGAGGGGGTATATATAGGCACCTCATTGGTCCCGGTTGGTGACATGAACCGGGACTAAAGGGGAGCCTTTGGTCCCGGTTCAAGCCACCAACCGGACCAATGGTGGTGGGCCAGGAGCGAGGCCCATTGGTCCCGGTTCGTCCCACCAACCGGGACCAAAAGGTCCAGACGAACCGGGACCAATGGCCCACGTGGCCCGGCCGGCCCCCTGGGCTCACGAACCGGACCAATGCCCACATTGGTCCCGGTTCTGACTGAACCGGGACTAATGGGCTGAGCCGGCCTGGACCAAAGCCCTGTTTTCTACTAGTGCACCTACACATTAGTGAGGAAGCTAATGATAAATCATGAAACTTCAGATCAAGATACTATGAACCTCGTAGATCAACCAGAGTGAGATCCGCGCCAGAGTGGTACGGTAATCCTGTTCTAGAAGTCATGCTACTAGATCATGATGAACCTACGAACTATGAAGAAGCGATGGTGAGCCCAGATTCCGCAAAATGGCTTGAAGCCATGAAATCTGAGATGGGATCCATGTATGAGAACAAAGTATGGACTTTGGTTGACTTGCCCGATGATCGGCAAGCAATTGAGAATAAATGGATCTTCAAGAAGAAGACTGACGCTGATGGTAATGTTACTGTCTACAAAGCTCGACTTGTCGCAAAAGGTTTTCGACAAGTTCAAGGGATTGACTACGATGAGACCTTCTCACCCGTAGCGATGCTTAAGTCTGTCCGAATCATGTTAGCAATAGCCGCATTTTATGATTATGAAATTTGGCAGATGGATGTCAAAACTGCATTCCTGAATGGATTTCTGGAAGAAGAGTTGTATATGATGCAACCGGAAGGTTTTGTCGATCCAAAGGGAGCTAACAAAGTGTGCAAGCTCCAGCGATCCATTTATGGACTGGTGCAAGCCTCTCGGAGTTGGAATAAACGCTTTGATAGTGTGATCAAAGCATTTGGTTTTATACAGACTTTTGGAGAAGCCTGTATTTACAAGAAAGTGAGTGGGAGCTCTGTAGCATTTCTGATATTATATGTGGATGACATATTACTGATTGGAAATGATATAGAATTTCTGGATAGCATAAAGGGATACTTGAATAAGAGTTTTTCAATGAAAGACCTCGGTGAAGCTGCTTACATATTAGGCATTAAGATCTATAGAGATAGATCAAAACGCTTAATTGGACTTTCACAAACAACATACCTTGACAAATTTTGAAGAAGTTCAAAATGGATCAAGCAAAGAAAGGATTCTTGCCTGTGTTACAAGGTGTGAAAGTTGAGTAAGACTCAATGCCCGACCACTGCAGAAGATAGAGAGAATATGAAAGATGTTCCCTATGCATCAGCGATAGGATCTATCATGTATGCAATGCTGTGTACCAGACCTGATGTGTGCCTTGCTATAAGTCTAGCAGGGAGGTACCAAAGTAATCCAGGAGTGGATCACTGGACAGCGGTCAAGAACATCCTGAAATACCTGAAAAGGACTAAGGATATGTTTCTCGTATATGGAGGTGACAAAGAGCTCATCGTAAAAGGTTACGTTGATGCAAGCTTTGACACTGATCCGGACGATTCTAAATCGCAAACCGGATACGTGTTTACATTAAACGGTGGAGCTGTCAGTTGGTGCAGTTCTAAACAAAGCGTCGTAGGCGGGATCTACATGTGAAGCGGAGTACATAGCTGCTTCGGAAGCAGCAAATGAAGGAGTCTGGATGAAGGAGTTCATATCCGATCTAGGTGTCATACCTAGTGCATCGGGTCCAATGAAAATCTTTTATGACAATACTGGTGCAATTGCCTTGGCAAAGGAATCCAGATTTCACAAGAGAACCAAGCACATCAAGAGACGCTTCAATTCCATCCGGGATCTAGTCCAGTGGGAGACATAGAGATTTGCAAGATACATACGGATCTGAATGTTGCAGACCCGCTGATAAGCCTCTTCACGAGCAAAACATGATCAGCACCAAGGCTCCATGGGTGTTAGAATCATTATGTAATCTAGATTATTGACTCTAGTGCAAGTGGGAGACTGAAGCAAATATGCCCTAGAGGCAATAATAAAGTTATTATTTATTTCCTTATATCATGATAAATGTTTATTATTCATGCTAGAATTGTATTAACCGGAAACATAATACATGTGTGAATACATAGACAAACAAAGTGTCACTAGTATGCCTCTACTTGACTAGCTCGTTAATCAAAGATGGTTATGTTTCCTAACCATGAACAATGAGTTGTTATTTGATTAACGGGATCACATCATTAAGAGAATGATCTGACTGACATGACCCATTCCATTAGCTTAGCACCCGATCGTTTAGTATGTTGCTATTGCTTTCTTCATGACTTATACATGTTCCTATAACTATGAGATTATGCAACTCCCGTTTACCGGAGGAACACTTTGGGTGCTACCAAACGTCACAACGTAACTGGGTGATTATAAAGGAGTACTACAGGTGTCTCCAAAGGTACATGTTGGGTTGGCGTATTTCGAGATTAGGATTTGTCACTCCGATTGTCGGAGAGGTATCTCTGGGCCCTCTCGGTAATGCACATCACTATAAGCCTTGCAAGCAATGCAACTAAATGAGTTAGTTGCGGGATATGTGCATTACGGAACGAGTAAAGAGACTTGCCGGTAACGAGATTGAACTAGGTATGATACCGACGATCGAATCTCGGGCAAGTAACATACCGATGACAAAGGGAACAACGTATGTTGTTATGCGGTTTGACCGATAAAGATCTTCGTAGAATATGTAGGAGCCAATATGAGCATCCAGGTTCCGCTATTGGTTATTGACCGGAGACGTGTCTCGGTCATGTCTACATAGTTCTCAAACCCGTAGGGTCCGCACGCTTAACGTTACGATAACAGTTATATTATGAGTTTTATGTTTGACGTACCGAAGGTTGTTCGGAGTCCCGGATGTGATCACGGACATGACGAGGAGTCTCGAAATGGTCGAGACATAAAGATTGATATATTGGAAGCCTATGTTTGGATATCGGAAGTGTTCCGGGTGAAATCGGGATTTTACCGGAGTACCGGGAGGTTACCGGAACCCCCCGGGAGCTATATGGGCCATGATGGGCCTTAGTGGAAAAGAGAAGAGGCAGCCCCTACATGGGCGCGCCTCCCCCTCCCCTAGTCTATTAGGACTAGGAGAGGTGGCCGGCCCCCTCTCTCTCTTTTCCCCCTCCGCGAATCCTATTCCAACTAGGATGGGGGGGATCCTACTCCCAGAGGGAGTAGGACTCTCCTGGCGCGCCACACCTTGGCCGGCCAGCCTCCCCCCTCTAGTCCTTTATATACTAAGGCAGAGGCACCCTAGAACACACAAGTTGATCCACGTGATCTATCTTAGCCGTGTGCGGTGCCCCGCCACCATATTCCTCGATAATACTGTAGCGGAGTTTAGGCGAAGCCCTGCTGCTGTAGTACATCAAGATCGTCACCACGCCGTCGTGCTGACGGAACTCTTCCCCGACACTTTGCTGGATCGGAGTCCGGGGATCGTCATCGAGCTGAACGTGTGCTCGAACTCGGAGGTGCCGTAGTTTCGGTGCTTGATCGGTTGGATCGTGAAGACGTACGACTACTTCCTCTACGTTGTGTCAACGCTTCCGCAGTTGGTCTGCGTGGGTACGTAGACAGCACTCTCCCCTCTCGTTGCTATGCATCACATGATCTTGCGTGTGCGTAAAATTTTTTGAAATTACTACGAAACCCAACACAAGCGAGACAATCCTATAGATTCCAGAGAGTCATCGAGTGGTTGACCAGTCTCACGCTATATCATGACAATCGGTTTTCGGCTTTCTCTACTGAGGTGCTCACCTGGCCGAACCAGGGCACAATCGCAGTAGTTCTCCTGGTGCCGCCTTAGCCGATAGAGCGGAACGTAAGGCGGCCGAACACAGGAGCCAGGCAACCCAACATTTGACCAAAATCATGATTCGGAGCTGATGCATATAAGGCCAAACTCGCGACGTCGAACACTCCCTAAGGTATTCGGTCTTTATGAGAGCGGGCGAGGTAACGCTCTTGGGTATAAGCCCCTAGTGTCCAGGTACGCGCAGGAATTCTGACGTGGCCACATGCCAAGACGCCAGCCTCCTCCTTGGTCATAGAACCAGGGGATGTGTATCAACAAGAGACAGTAAAAAAGGTTTACGCAGGGTCTTAATCTGAAAAGAATCCTTGGAACGGGTCCCTACTGCACGTCTGCGCCTGTGTCTCCGTTGTGCCGTATCCTGGACGGGCGCAGCACGACGTTCATCTGTAAAAGAGAGGAACTAAGTTGAAAAAGGGGCGTGCCGAACAAAAATTATATTAAATAAACAAAGTATAAAGTAAAATATGGAAAATTGAGCTTTATTGTCTCTTATTGTATATGTGTGAAGCCCCTAGTGCAACCCATATGGCAACTAAAGCTTTATCAACGATACGTTTGTGCCGGACTCGTCTATGCGTGTCCGTGGTCTCAATGACCTGTTCGGATGTTCTGGCTGGTGAAGCCATTGTGTTGTGGTGTTGTTAAAGCGGCCGCACAATCCTCCGCTCGGGGGAGGCGCACTGACTGCTTCCCCTTCAAGGAGATGATGTCGCGTGGACCGGGCATCTTGAGCGTAAGAGATGCGTAATGCGGTATTGCGTTAAAGCGGACGAAAGCTTCGCGTCCCAGTAGTGCTTTATAGCGGCTTGAGAATGGGGCAATGTGGAAAGTCAGCTTTTCGCGACGTAAGTTATCGGTAGAGCCGAATATAACCTCGAGCCGGAGAAAACCCATGCAATGGGTGTCCGGACCTGGCGTTACCCCTTGAAAGGAGGTTTTGCTGTGGCGAATTCTTTTTGGGTCGATCCCCATGTGGCGGATTGAGTCCTGATATATCAGGTTGAGTCCGCAGCCACCGTCCATAAGGACATTTGAAAACTGGAGTCCGCCAATTATTGGATCGAGTACCAAGGCAGTCCAGCCTGCGTTCCTGATACTTCAAGAGTAATCTAGATGGTCGAAGATGATTGGTTTTGACAACCAGTGGCGAGACTCCTTTGGGATAGGCCGTGTGGCACGTACCTTTATGGGCGCCGCGCGTTTTGTTATGTGAAGTAAGTTTACGGTTTTTACTTCTTGTGGAAAATTCTTTTGTTTCCCGGTGCTCTGCTTTTGGGGTTCGTCATCGTCTTCGCTTGGTGTGTCGAGCCCCTTGTGTTCGGCGTTGAGTCTGCCGGATTGTTTGAATACCCAAAAATCTCTGTGGGTATGGTTAGCAGGCTTCCCGGGAGTATTGTGTATTTGACATATCCTGTCTAGGATTTTGTTTAGGTTGGATGGATCGTCCCTGTTATCCTGGAGGGGCGGCTTTTTTTGATTCTGTCGCGAGCTTTTAAATCCGGCATTGACTGCCGTGCTCTTCGGACTGTTTTCCTTAGTCCGGCGACGGTCCTTGTTGTGTCACGGTTTTCCATTTCCATCCCTAGTTTCGGATGTACTTGGGTCGCTGGTGCTACGTCTTGCCAACCAGCTGTCCTCTCCTGCGCAAAAGCGGGTCATGAGGCTTGTTAGTGCGGCCATTGTTCTTGGTATTTCTTGGCCGAGGTGTCTGGCGAGCCATTTGTCTCCGACATTATGCCTAAAGGCTGCTAAGGCTTCGGCGTCCGGACAGTCGACTATCTGATTCTTTTTAGTAAGAAATCTGTTCCAGAATTGCCGAGCTGACTCTCCGGGTTGTTGAGTTATGTGACTGAGATCGTCTACATCCGGAGGGCGGACATAAGTCCCTTGAAAGTTTGCTCGGAAAGCGTCCTCAATCTCTTCCCAACTTCCAATTGTGTTTTCAGGAAGGCTTTTAAGCCAATGCCAGGCTGGCCCTTTAAGCTTAAGGGGTAAATATTTTATGGCGTGGAGATCATCTCCTCTAGCCATATGTATGTGGAGGATATAATCCTCGATCCGGACTCCAGGGTCTGTTGTTCTGTCGTACGCCTCTATGTTTACGGGTTTGAATTCCGCTGCAAATTCATAATCCAGGACCTCATCGGTGAAACACAGAGGGTGTGCGGCTCCCCTGTATTTGGGTGTGCCGTGATGTTCGGATACTGGTGTTGTTGCATTGCTTATGAAAGCTTGGTTTCTTGGCCCATAAATAGATCTAGCTGGGCCATCTTTCTGATGCGAATCCTTGAGTGGGTCACGTGACGGCTTGAGTGCGGCGCTGCCTGCTGCTTTATGCTGGCCATGGGGTCGTCTATCCGACCGGGTGGCTTTCTTACTTTTTGACTGCGGGGGCTCTAGGGCCTCCTCATCGAATTCAGGCAGCAGTTTTCGCTTCGGATAGCTTTTGGTGCGGCGAATTCCGCCGTATTTGTCTGCGGTGTTTAGTACTTTGCTCCATCTGATTCTGACATGTCCTCCGCAATTTTTAGCTTCCGCTTCTGCTTTTTTAGGCTGTGTGCGGTTGCAACGAGCCTTTTATGGAGGTTCTTGTGCTCCGTGGGCTTATCCGGCATAAAGTCGTCCGGAATGCCGTTTTCGCCGGGGGCGGGTCGTTCGGTTTCTTTATCCGAGTTGCCCTGTTCGGACGGTTGCTCTAAGGCATGCTCGTCGTCTGCCGGCTCATCCTACTCTATGGCTGGATCTGTATCGAGGCGGGGCTTGGAGCGGCATTTACGCCGCCGCTTTGTTTGCTTTTCGAGAGATTGATCCCTCGTTGCATCCCTGTGTTCCTTGTTGTCGCTTCCTTTAGGGGTATCGACCATATACACATCATGAGATGAGGTGGCTGTCCAATGCTCTACATGCGTTGGTTCATATGCGTCTCCTGCATCATCGTCCATGCCGTTGATGTCTTCGGAGTCGAAGTTGAGCACGTCATTTAAATTATCGACGGTGGCTACCAAATGGGTGGTGGGTGGGCCTTGAATTTCTTCATCGTCCGTATCCCAGCCTTGCTGACCGTAGTTCGGCCAGGGCTCTCCTGATAAAGAGAGAGACTTTAGTGACTTCAAAATTTCGCCGAAGGGCGAGTGCTGAAAGATGTCCGCGGCGGTGAACTCCATAATCGGCGCCCAATCGGATTCAATCGGTAGGGGTGCGGAGGGCTCGGAGTCCGGAGAGGATTCCGGCCACACGGAGTCACGGGCCTCGCAGAGTGCGGGGCTGGAGTTCGGCTCGATCGCCTCTGAGATCGCAGCCCCTGAGGCAGCGTCCAACCACTGATCCTCGATCGGTGCAGTAGGCTCCGAATCTATGGTCGGAACCGATGCGTGTGCGGCCTCCAAGGCACTGTTCGGCGGCAGAGCTAGATCATGCCCATCGAGACAGTGCGGCGCGCTTGGCTGTGGCTCGAATCCGTCGAAGATCAAGTCCCCGCGGATGTCAGCCGTGTAGTTTAGGCTTCCAAACCTGAACTGATGGCCAAGGGCGTAGCTTTCGATCTGCTCAAGGTGGCCAAGCGAATTGGCCCGCAGTGCGAAGCCGTCAAAGACGAAGATCTATCCGGGGAGAAAAGTCTCACCCTGGACTGCATTGTTGTTGATGATGGAAGGAGCCATCGGGCCTAAAAGCGACGACACAGAGGAACTCTCAATGAAAGCACCAATGTCGGTGTCAAAACCGGCGGATCTCGGGTAGGGGGTCCCGAACTGTGCGTCTAGGCGGATGGTAACAGGAGACGAGGGACACAATGTTTTTACCCAGGTTCGGGCCCTCTTGATGGAGGTAAAACCCTACGTCCTGCTTGATTAATATTGATGATATGGGTAGTACAAGAGTAGATCTACCACGGGATCAAGGAGGCTAAACCCTAGAAGCTAGCCTATGGTATGATTGTTGTATGATGAAGTTCTGTCCTATGGACTAAAACCCTCCGGTTTATATAGACACTGGAGAGGGTTAGGGTTACACAAAGTCGGTTACAATGGTAGGAGATCTGAATATCCGCATCGCCAAGCTTGCCTTCCACGCCAAGGAAAGTTCCCTTCGAACACGGGACGGAGTCTTCAATCTTGTATCTTCATAGTCCTGGAGTCCGGCTGAAGATATAGTTCGGCCATTCGAACACCCCCTAATCCAGGACTCCCTCAATCGGCCTCAGGGTTGGCACGACCATGGGGACGGCGAGGTGGAGGGGTGGGGGCTTCCGCAGCTGCTGCCACCTCGCGGGCCCTAGTGGCTGCGAGGTGGCCCTCCAGGATTTCTTTTGCCTGGAGGGACGCAAGCTGCTCTAGGGCTGGGCCCTTCTCGCCACGGAACACAATAGCCGAATCAGCCGCTACCTTGGCAAGATGCCCAAGAGGAACCCCAGCAAGAGCGGAAAAGGATGCATCACAGAAATCATCAGAATTAGAACAGGGGCTTGGGAGGCAGACGGGCCTGGGTCAAGGTTGCGGATAGCGGCACGTCGTGAAGCCTTCTCCACCGTGTTCGGGGACACCTCAGAAAGACCCGACGCCGCCCCAAGCCTGGCACTCTTCCGGGCAGAGGACACCGGAGTAGAGGCCGAGTGAGGACGGCCCCGAGATCAGGGGAGCCTGGAAGACGGGGAAAGGGGTGGAGCCACGTGAGTCTCTGGGGGTGAAGGCACCAAGAAGTCCTCCCGGCCTGGCATCGGGGACACCAGCCGCGGGGAAGACGGAGGACGGACCTCCATGCTACCCCGGCTGACCTCGCTCTCCTCCTCCTCAGATACGGACAACGGAGGCGGGAAGGGTGGAGGCAGAGTGGCGCCAGGGGGAAGGGTGGCGGCCTCGTCGAGCATGGCCGCGATCGCCGCGATGTCCTCACAATCGTCTGCAGGACCAGCATCGGAGGTGCCGAGACCCACACTGTGGGTGGTCGAGGGGTGGGAGGAGCCAGCAGGAGGCCCATCATCCTCCGGATCGGACGAGTCGTCGTTAGAGGCTTCAGAGCAGGGAGAGTGGCGATGGGGATCCCGAGGGGAGCCCGGAGCGTCAGCTCCCCCATCGGATCCTGGGGCGGCACCACCTCCCGCCTCCGGGTTGAGGGGATCAGTGGGAGTCCCACCCTCAACAGAGACGTGCAGGTCGTAGCCAACGTCGTTGAAGAACATGCGGATCGTCGTCTTGAGCTTGGAAGGGTCGGGGGATTTGATCTGCATCCGCACAGCCGGGCCATTGGGCAGAGAGGCATAGTCCACCGCCACAAACTTGCCCAGTAGGCAGGACAAGCCCCGGAGGACACCCTCATCGCGGGCAGGAGCGGGGAGCCCACGAATCTGCACCCAAACTGTGGACAGGGTGGCCATGGCGAGAGGATCCACCGAGGGGACCGAGATGCGGACTGAGAGCTAGTTGAGGGTGAGCGTGAGTCTGGTGCTGTGGGTGCCATACCGAAGGCTGACGGGGTCGGGGAAGATCACCGTGAACTCCCGGTCTGAGATCGGGGTGACCTCCCAATCCTAGTCCGGGTTGAACAGATGGCGAAGCTCGTCGGAGATGATGGCCGGGGATGCCGTCTTGCCGTCCAAGACCGAGATGAGAGCGGACATGCACGGAGCGGCCCGGGTCTCGGGGAGGTCCATCTAGAAGAAGCCCAGATCGTCAAGCGCGTAATCGAACAGCCCAAGCGCTCCAATGGGCTGGTGGTCGGGGCAGAGCGCGGCGGGATGATCAGTCTGCGAGCAGCGGAAGCAGGCCAGGGGCTGGGTACAATCGACCTGGCAGTGTCCGGCCACCCCGCAGTTGAAGCAGGTAGCCGCTGACACAGCAGGCGGAGGGGCGGCCGAAACAGGCGGGTGGGTGACCGAGGAAGCCGGACCACCAAGCTGAGATTGCGCTCCGCGCTTCCTCTTCTTCTTAGCGAATGCGCCGCGCCATTGCGGTTGCCGCCGTTGTTGGGGCCGACCGGAGGAAACTGGGCCTGGCGGCGAGGAGGGTCGTAGCGCCGGGGGGAGAGGCCTCAGACCGACCAGACCAGGGCGGCGACTGGGATCGATGGGGAGACGGGCGGTCCCGATCCTGGCCGCGGCCACGCCAGGAGGAGGGGGAACGCTCCCGGTGGCGGGACGTACGCCAGTCGCCACCCTCGGATGGCGCAGCCTCCTTGCCGCGCACCAAAGCATCCCGAAGCTCGGCCTCCCGACGCGAGCCGTCCGGTGACGGCCGAGGAGCCACATCACGGCCCGGCGCACGACGCTTCAGGCTCGGCTCGCCGTCACCGGCATCGCGGGCCACGGAGGGCTGGCAGATGGGGGCGGGGATCGGAGCACGAGAAGCGGTTGGCGGGGAGGGCAATGCAGGGGAGGGCACGAGGGAGAGGTGGGGTGGCGGCGAGGGGGGTGCAGGACGGGGCCTGTATTTACAGACTTGCGGTGAAGCCTGTATTTACAAGAAAGTGAGTGGGAGCACTACAACATTTCTGATAAGTATATGTGAATGACATATTGTTGATCGGAAATAATGTAGAATTATTCTGCAAAGCATAAATGAGTGTTTGAAAGGAGTTTTTCAAAGAAAGACCTCGGTGAAGCTGCTTACATATTGAGTATCAAGATCTATAGAGATAGATCAAGACGCTTGATAAGGTTTTTCAATGAGTACATACCTTGACAAGATTTTGAAGTAGTTCAAAATGGAACAGTCAAAGAAAAAGTTTCTTGCCTGTGTTACAAGGTGTGAAGTTGAGTAAGACTCAAAGCCCGACCACGGCAGAAGATAGAAAGAGAATGAAAGTCATTCCCTATGCCTCAGTCATAGGTTCTATAAAGTATGCCATGCTGTGTACCAGATCTATTGTATACCATACACTGTGTTAAGAGAGGGAGTACAATAGTGATCTAGGAGTAGATCAATGGACATCGGTCAAAATTATCCTTACTGGAATAAGGATATGTTTCTCGATTACGGAGGTGACAAAAGGTTCGTCGTAAAGGGTTACTTCGATGCAAGTTTTGACACTGATCCAGATGACTCTAAGTCTCAATCTGGATACATATTGAAAGTGGGAGCAATTAGCTAGAGTAGCTCCATGCAGAGCATTATTGACATAGAAATTTGCAAAATACATGCAGATCTGAATGTGGCAGACCCGTTGACTAAACTTCTCTCACAAGCAAAACATGATCACTTTTTGGGTCTTAATCACATAGCGATGTGAACTAGATTATTGAATCTAGTAAACCCTTTGGGTGTTAGTCACATGGAGATGTGAACCAATCACATAAAGAGGTGAACTATTGATGTTAAATCACATGGCGATGTGATCTAGATTATTGACTCTAGTGCAAGTGGGAGACTGAAGGAAATATGCCCTAGAGGCAATATGACTCTAGTGCAAGTGGGAGACTGAAGGAAATATGCCCTAGAGGCAATAATAAAGTTATTATTTATTTCCTTATATCATGATAAATGTTTATTATTCATGTTAGAATTGTATTAACCAGAAACATAATACATGTGTGAATACATAGACAAACAGAGTGTCACTAGTATGCCTCTACTTGACTAGCTCGTTAATCAAAGATGGTTATGTTTCCTAACCATGGACAAAGAGTTGTTATTTGATTAACGGGATCACATCATTAGTTGAATGATCTGATTGACATGACCCATTCCATTAGCTTAGCACCCGATCGTTTAGTATGTTGCTATTGCTTTCTTCATGACTTATACATGTTCCTATGACTATGAGATTATGCAACTCCCGTTTGCCGGAGGAACACTTTGTGTGCTACCAAACGTCACAACGTAACTGGGTGATTATAAAGGAGCTCTACAGGTGTCTCCAAAGGTACATGTTGGGTTGGCGTATTTCGAGATTAGGATTTGTCACTCCGAATGTCGGAGAGGTATCTCTGGGCCCTCTCGGTAATGCACATCACTTAAGCCTTGCAAGCATTGCAACTAATGAGTTAGTTGCGGGATGATGTATTATGGAACGAGTAAAGAGACTTGCCGGTAACGAGATTGAACTAGGTATTGGATACCGACGATCGAATCTCAGGCAAGTAACATACCGATGACAAAGGGAACAACGTATGTTGTTATGCGGTCTGACCGATAAAGATCTTCGTAGAATATATAGGAGCCAATATGGGCATCCAGGTCCCGCTATTGGTTATTGACCGGAGACGTGTCTCGGTCATGTCTACATTGTTCTTGAACCGTAGGGTCCGCACGCTTAAGGTTTCGATGACAGTTATATTATGAGTTTATGAGTTTTGATGTACCGAAGGAGTTCGGAGTCCCGGATGAGATCGGGGACATGACGAGGAGTCTCGAAATGGTCGAGACGTAAAGATCGATATATTGGACGACTATATTCGGACATCGGAAAGGTTCCGAGTGATTCGGGTATTTTTCGGAGTACCGGGGAGTTACAAAAATACGGGGGGAGAAGTATTGGGCCTTATTGGGCCATATGGGAAAGAGAGAGGGGCTGCATAGGGCAGGCCGCGCGCCCCCCAAGGCCTAGTCCGAATTGGACTAGGGGGAGGGGCTGCGCCCCCTCCTTCCTTCCCTTCTCCCTTCCGCTTCCTTGTCTCCTACTCCTACTACATGGAAGGACTCCTAGTTGGACTAGGAAAGGGGGAATCCTACTCCCGGTGGGAGTAGGACTCCCCTAGGGCGCGCTATAGAGAGGTCCGGCCCTCCCCTCCTCCACTCCTTTATATACGGGGGCAGGGGGCACCCCATAGACACACAAGTTGATCTTCGTGATCGTTCCTTAGCCGTGTGCGGTGCCCCCCTCCACCATATTCCACCTCGGTCATATTGTAGCAGTGCTTAGGCGAAGCCCTGCGACGGTTGAACATCAAGATCATCACCACGCCGTCATGCTGACGGAACTCCTCCCCGAAGCTTTGCTGGATCGGAGCCCGGGGAGCGTCATCGAGCTGAACGTGTGCCAAGAACTCGGAGGTACCGGAGTAACGGTGCTTGGATCAGTTGGACCGGGAAGACGTACGACTACTTCCTCTATGTTGCATCAACGCTTCCGCTTCGGTCTACGAGGGTACGTAGACAACACTCTCCCATCTCGTTGCTATGCATCACCATGATCTTGCGTGTGCGTAGGAATTTTTTTGAAATTACTACGTTCCCCAACAGGTGGCGGCCGGCGCGAAGCGCTAGGCAGGGGAGCGGAGCGCTAGGCAGACTTTTCAAAAAGAAAAATTAGGATGTGCTATACTTGGTACTTGGTGTCCGATTTTGGCACGACAGTCAATCCAGTGGGTGTTATACTTTGGCCGCCACCGCCATCGCCATCGCCCTCTTCCGGCAGTGATGATGCGCCGCCCGGTGGAGGCGCGGGCAGACCCACGAGGGGCGTTGGCGGCGTCGGTAATGCTTCGGCTAGCTCTGTTGGGTCGTCGACGGCGGCGCCGCCACCGGCCGGGCGGCAGGTTCGTGTCGCCCCGGGTTCGGTCGCCAAGCCGGTCAGCACCAGCCGCGTGGCTGCCGTCACGGGGATCCGCTTGGGTCAGGATGTGGGGACAGAGGATTCGGCTTTTCGGCAGCCAATCGTCGAGCAGTCCTGGTCGCCCGTTGGCCATGCAGAGCAGGTAGGGCCCGCTGCGATCATGATTCGAACTGATCACACAGAGATACAACCCGTCTCCCCCGCCTCGGTGCAGCTGATGAGGTGGGCGCATGCCGACAATTCTTATGGTGGGCATGCGAGGGTCCGGCCTAGGGAACTGGAGAATGCTGGGAGTGGTCAAGGCCTAAACTCCGTTCTGATTGGCTCCTGCCAAATCTCCTTGATTGGATCAAGCGGTGTGGACAGGGACATCGACAGCCTTGCAACGGCATCCTGGGAAGAGCTGAAATCTTTGCCCCATGAACCAGGGGACAGCGCATGCAGGATCGGACGGTATAGACAGGTGGAGGCCTTGCAGACCTTCTAGGTGTGCCTATCGGAGAGCAGTTGCACCCATGCAACATGCAACGTACGCAGCGTACGTAGTGCGCAGCTGGAACCTGATGTTGCGCCCGCGCCAGCCCTTGATTCTAGGATGGAACTGGTGCCGGACTCAGCGACCTGCGGTGATATGGACGCACTGCAGCATGGTGACATAGAGAGGATGCGGGCTGACATGTGTGTTTCCCTTTCTCCGCTGTTGCCATTACCATCAAGTCGGCCTGTCGCGGTGCAAGCACGCAACCAGAGAAAGAAGAGGATAGTGGAGGGGACACCAAGGAGGAGTGCGAGACTAGCCAAACACGGTGCATCAAAGCAACAGCAAGTTCTCATCCGCAAATTGTGTTTGGCGCATGAAGGTGAAGTGAGGATGCCCTAAAGATGTATGTGGAGTTGTTCTCTCGGCCGCTTTCGGATGCCCACATTGCCGCAATCCTGGCGCTATTTGGTTGGGAGTCGCCGGCGGTGCCCCTAGAGGAGGCAGCAGTGTGCTGAGGAACGCGTGGGTGGTTTGGTAGGCCTTTTTCATGAATACTCAACAGTTGAGAATGTTAGTGTGGAACGTTCGCGGGCTAAACACTTCAGCCCAGCGAAACACTGTCTTCCAGGTGGTCACGGCGGCCAGCCCGGCCATCGTGTGTCTTCAAGAGACAAAACTTCATGACGTATCCGTGAATGTTGTAAGACAATGCCTCGGGGCTAAATTTGAAAACTTTTTCTACCTTCCTGCGTTAGGTACGCGTGGTGGGATCTTGGTGGCATGGGATGCCACTTCGGTTCAACTCTCTAACCCACACCGTACCAACCATACCTTAACGGCTCTGGCTAAGTGTCCCGATGATGAGCAACCATGGTGGCTCACTTGTGTCTATGTCCCGCATGAGGAGTCCGACAAGGTGGAATTCCTCCAAGATTTGGTGGATATTAGAGACTTGCACGCGGGGCCTTGGCTTGTGGCCGGGGACTTCAATCTCATTGCTAGCGAGGAGGACAAGAACAATGCCTTGATCAATCGCCGGATGTTGGGAAGGTTTCGCTCCAAGCTCAACTCCCTCGAGCTAAAGGAGATCTACCTGAATGGAAGAAGATACACGTGGTCGAACGAAAGGAGAATTGCCACTTTGGAGAAAATCGACCACGTTTTCGTGTCGAATGAATGGGATCTGGCGTACCCAACCTGTTTTCTTTCAGCCCTGGGTACAGCTATTTCCGACCACTGCCCGTTGGTGCTGGACATGAATACTTGCATCAGTTCGAAAAGCCGGTTCAAATTTGAATCGTTCTGGACCAGAGCGGAAGGGTTCATGGATGTAGTTAAACTTGCCTGGACCTCAACTCCGGTGGCTTCTAACGACTATCTCACGCTTCAAAACAAACTAAAAGCTACTACGGTGAGCCTCCAAAGGTGGAGTGCCAGGTGGATTGGGAACGTGAAACTGCAAATCGCTATTGCTCTTGAGGTTATAAAGCAGTTGGACACAGCTATGGAAATGAGAACCCTCTCTGATGCCGAGCAGGAACTAAGAATGTGCTTGAAGAAAAAGCTACTCGGTCTGAGCTCCTTGGAGAGGACTATTGCGAGGCAAAGGTCTCGGTTACTTCAGCTGCATGAGGGAGATGGCAATACTAGGCTCTTTCACCAACAGGCTAGCCACCGGCAGCGGAAGAACACCTTGCGTGTGTTGAAGCATAACGGCAACCTCTATACCGGGCAGGAGGAAGTAGCGTCGGCAGTTGATGCATATTTTGGTGCAGCATTTGGCACCTCGGAAGCTAGAAACTATACCATCAACCCAGGTATCCTTGAGCTCCCACGAGATGACCTATCGCATCTCGAGCAGCCATTTACCACGGAGGAAGTGGAGAAGGTAATCAAGAGCATGCCACTGGACAAGGCCCCGGGGCCGGACGGGTTTACTGGCAGGTTCTACGCCGGGTGTTGGAGCATTATAAAAGACGATTTCATGAAAGCAATGGAGTGTTTCTACAAGGGCGACATGAGGGGTTTAGCCGCCATCAACAAAGCCCTTGTTTCCCTCTTGCCGAAGAAGGAAGGAGCACTGGAAGTGCGAGATTTTCGGACGATAAGCCTTGTGCACGGGGCTATCAAGATTTTTGAGAAAGTGCTCGCCTGTCGTTTGGTTGAGGAGCTACCCATGCTAGTTGGCAACCACCAAAGCGTGTTTGTGAAAGGAAGGGCGGACCGGGTGTCGAGGCGGCGGAGCACAAGGTGAATCATGTCGTCCGGGAGTGAGCCTAGGCGGTCCTCGCCGCGGGCCGCGCGGTGGCGCTGGCGGTCACGGACTGGCTGATGATCAAATAAGGACAGCGGCGCGGCCATCTCAACCGGCGAGACTACTCACTTGGTGAACTCGTGGCGCTCGATCGGCCACTTGAGACAATGTGAGATGGAACAATGGGCGTGAGGTTATATCGTGCGGGAGGGAGCATAGAACTCGATGAAAAAGATGACGTGTCCGAGTTCCTATGGGTTTCGACTTGCTGGACGAATCCGAGTTTGTATGGGTTTCGGCTTGCTGGACGAAGCCGAGTTTGTATGGGTTTCAGCTTCACAGGGATCGTTCCCATGGGCCGGCCCAATAACTCTGCTACTGTCGCTCGTAAAGAAAAAAATCATCATTACAACTCAAAAGTAGCTCTGAATTTTATTAAAAGTTCTTAAGAATCTATGTATCCATTACACCCTGAAGATAGATATGAATAGGGTCAATGCCTTCACTCAAGGACTTGTTCCGGTTTTTTTTTCTTTACTTTTTATAAGCTCCCAGTAAAAATGCAATCACTGATATTGTTCATCTTTTTTTAGAACCACAATAAACGTTCACAAACACACACATATACTTCTCCGTATGAACGCACACATGCATATCCGACTTATATGAACACCTTCGAAAGACTAAATCAGTGGGTCTTGAGATTGACAAAATCATCACAGACGCCAACACGGCAAAGCATTAAACCTGAAATTTGATCTCTATCGTCCAAACAAGATTGGTTCTTATACTGTCCATCATTTCTGCTGTGTTCATAATGCACGTACAAGTTCACAATCAATTTTTTTACACTGCCTTCGACACAACCACAGCCTCGCAAATGAATCTCCATGAGTGGGGATAAATCACCCAAAAAATATTCAAGATGTGCAGCAAGCAATGTCATCTGTGCCGTCCTTGGCCATGTCTGAGGAGCACGACGTCTCGGAGCTCCGTGCACGCGCGCATGAGGAACCTCATGAAGTGCACCTGCCTCGGCGTCCCCTTGAAGCCGCTTACCACCACCTCGCGCAGTCGCTGGTGCTTGAACTCCGACGGCGGCCACGGGATTAGCTTATTCGCCACCGCTCTCGCGGACCCAGCGTCGTCATCATCGGCGACGTGAATGTGCAGAGTCTCAAGGGAAGGCGCGGCCTCCAGGAGGTAACGGATCCAAGTGATGTCCCACGACGACGGCACGTCCGCCACGAGCAGCCTCTTCAGCTTGTCTAACGGTGGAATGTCGTTGAGAGGTAGAAAAACCCACATCTCAGGCCTGGTGAACCGGAGGATGAGGTCCTCTAAGCCCGTCAGGCGGCTCAAGAAGCTGGTGAGAAGGTATAGGTTGTGCATGCCCAACAAGGCGAACTCCAGAGTCTTGGCGTTGGCATCCTCGTCGTAGGTGAGGTTGAGCTGGACGAGGCGCGGTACGGAGCCGAAGTTGAGCTCCAGTGGAGCGCCCATGCACGCCAGCCTCTCGAGCCTCGGAAGTGCACGCAGGTCAATCATCCCGAGCGTGCGGCCACTGAGCTCGATGAGCAGCTCTGTGATCCGGGAGCCGGGCGCGTCTACGGTGAATGATCTCTTGCGGCAGCCGCATGACCTGAGGTGCAGCACCTCTAGTGCCGGGCACGCCCGGATGACGCCCTCGTAGACGTGGCCACCTGTCGACTTAGGCATGTCTTGCAGAATGAGCACGGTGAGAACACTGAACGCACGTGGCGATGGCGGTTTAGCGTCCGGGCCGGCGGAGAGCGGAGGGCAGTTGCTTAGCCTTAGCTTCTTCAGCTTGACGCTGTAGCCCGGGAAATTGGGATCAGCAAAGCAATGATGCGGGAAGCTGTAGCCCGCTCTGTGACTGTCACGACCGGGTTTCCGGACATAAATTTCCAGAAAATGGCCGTTGTGCTCACCAGCCCCAGGATTACTGTTAGCTGATGAGGCACCAACTTGTTACAGAAATTCCAAGCAAAAGTACAAAATGTGTAGTACAAGACCATTGTGGCCTATGAGTACATCAAATGGTTTTCTAGTGGTCGATGGCGGAAGCGGTTTGTGAATCATCAGTGTATGGGACTCCATTTCCCACGGGAATAGCTAACCAGGTTAACTCCTATCTTCGCGAGGCTGCTATCACCGTTGCTTAGTTTCCGGGGCTGTCACCGCAACGCTCCTCTCCATGCAGAAATCTGGCCAAGACAATAGCCAGGGACAAGCCAGTGAGTACTTTGAATGTACTCGCAAACATTATGAACACTGGGATAATATAATTGATAATCATGCACTGAAATATTCTATGATCACCTCGTCAGTCACAAATAAAATATCTTTTATGCATGCAAGCAGGTTATTTATATGCAACATGAATAAGCAATAATGGAGTGGGAAATAAATTGCCGCAGTCGGGCGTCTGAGCGACACCACATAAAGGGCTTTAAAAGAAATGCCACAGTCGGGCGTCTGAGCGACACCACATAAAGGGCTTTAAAAGAAATGCCGCAGTCGGGCGTCTGAGCGACGCCACATAAAGGGCTTTAAAAGAAATGCCACAGTCAGGCGTCTGAGCGACACCACATAAAGGGCTTTAAAAGAAATGCCGCAGTCGGGCGTCTGAGCGACACCACATAAAGGGCTTTAAAAGAAATGCCGCAGTCGGGCGTCTGAGCGACGCCACATAAAGGGCTTTAAAAGAAATGCCACAGTCGGGCGTCTGAGCGACACCACATAAAGGGCTTGAGAATAAATAATCACAATGAATATCCAGGAGGTAGAACCATCCCAAGGATACTCGATAATACAATAATGCAATGGGTTAGTCCATTATAAAATAATAATCATGGTTCTCACAAGTCACCAGTCGGTATCCAAGTTTGGTTTAACAATTTCACCTCCGAAGACCGACATTAAGACCAACACTTGACCCATCCCAGACTGTAATCCTTAACCATGGACACGGCTATTCGAATAGGTTTAATCTCTGCAGAGGGTGTACTCTTTACCCACGAGTAATGGATTCCTTTAGTCCATCGGGACTAATTCCGTCTACGGCCTTTTAGTTGAAAACACGCCTAACTTGCACACACCAGCTTAACTCATCGGTGTCTGGAATCACCCACGACACTTGTTAAGAAAAACTCTAAGTGGGGAGGCTACAACCTCGCGTAGCATGGGATCAAATTTATATCGCGCGCTCTAAGGGGTGGCCTCCCCTCTCGGTCCCAACCGGAAACACCCATGCCCCCGGACCAGGTGGCATGCCTACCGGCTACAACCGATATCTTCCACCATGGCCTCTCTGTACGGTGTGTGCTTGAAAGGGGTTGACGACTTACTGAACCATACCCTACCTGCGGCAGGGACAAGTGGTAGTACATAGCAAGTATGGGGGTTACTGGAACAAGACTCGGTCTACGGTCAACTCAGGAGGTTTATAAGTTCCCTGCATGACATGTAAACAAATATACTTCAATCAACAAAATCACCACTCAATATACCTTACCATGCCATACCGGACATAACCGTCCCGACGGGGACCGGTGACAAGCTCACGCCTACCCAAGGCCGAGGCTTTCCCGGATTCCTTTCCGGCATGCACGCAAGGCACATGAGGATGATTACCATCACAATTATATTCATTTCCAACAGCAAGGAAATCACTAATATGCTTCCATGCAAATGATCATGTCACATGAAATAACAAGTCCTCTGAAATAAGGTGGTGTTATAAACGTGTCAAATAACACACCAAAAACATTATGCCAGGGTTCAGAATGCTTGCCTTTAATGGTGTGGAGAGGTGGGGATGCTCTCCAAAATTTTTGACAGCTTCCTTCTCTCCCAAAAATCCTATTTTGAAATATATTTAAATTAACACACATTTCAAAAACAGTACAAAAAAGTTGTTTGGAAAATTTTCAAATAAATCTTAAAATAAACTAGACCAAATTTGAGGAAGGTAGGAAAAAGAATTAATTCATTTGGAGTTATATTTAAAAAGTTATAGCCAGTCAAAGTTGTGGTCAAAATCTGTTATTTAAAAATAAAACAGAAAAGAAAACGTTTCGGAGGGGAATACGCTTTCGGAGCGGGGGAAACGTACTGGGGGGATTACGCCTTCACTTAATCCCACGTGGACAGGCACGGGGTCGCTGACAGTGGGTCTAGAGGGCCCACTGGTCAGGTTTGACCAGTCTATCCCTCCCTCCTCTTCCTCTGCCCGAACGGAGGCGAGGCAACGGCGATCGTCACCGGTGAACGGCGGCTCCCCGCGGGGCTCAGAGGGTGGGGATGGATCCGCCACTCCAGGGCAGTCCTCCCGGTGCTCGCCAGGCCGGTGGGGACGGAGGGAGCTGCCGGCGGCGAGCTTCTCGGCGGAGGTGGCCTCGGGAGCAAAGTGATATTTCTCCCGCGGTGTGTCCAGATCAAAATCGAGTAGAGGGAATGGCTCACGGGAAGATGAGGAAGCTCTTGGTGAAGAGAACGGAGAGGGGGAGGTACTAGGGGTGCCGGATTGGCCGGGGCAGTGGCGGCGGCAGGAGTTGCCGGAGATGAGGAAGGAGGCCTCCCCGGGTCGATTGGCTGCCAATGGGGGTCCTCGGGAGGTGGCTTGGGACTGCCTGCGTGCGGAGATGAGCTCGGGGCTCCTTATATGGGCGTGGCAAGGCGGTTCCGCGGCGGCCGTGGATAAGCTCTCCGGCGACCGCCATTCTGTAGCTGCAGGGTATCGTGGCGAGGCTGGGGATGGTGGCAGGAGCTAGCGGACGAGCGGCTACTGCTCCAAGGGCAAGCTGGCGAGCGAAGGAAGGTTCGGCGGCGCCGACCAGCGCAGGAGCTGTCGGGCGGCGGCGGCGGCTAGCTCTTGGCCTGCCGGGGCGTGGCGAGGGGCGGCTTGGCGCGTAGCGGTAAGGAGGGACGTGCGTGGCGTGGCTCTGCAGAGCGGGCCAAAACCATGGGGGCCAGCATGTCGGCTCGGCGCACGTGCGTGCCAAACGCACGCTCTGCTCGCGCTCCGGGCGTGCACGGGACGTGCTCGACGTAATGCCAGAGCATGCTAGAGGTCGCGGTTGAGGCTGGGAAGAAACAGGGCTATGTTAGGGTTAGATAGAGGGTGAATGGGCATGGTGGTTAGGTCAGGTGGCCAAGTTCACAATGTAAACTTGAATCCATGCCAAATCTGGCTATGCACTCAGGGTGTTTGACAAAATGCTAGGGGCACTTAGGCAGGTCTTGGAGTGGCCAAAAACTCCAGATCAGGGTCTCTTTAGATGCAGGAGAGAGTGGTAGGGTTAGTTTGGCAAAAGGAGAAACTTGTTAGTGCAAGTTTTGCAAAACTTCAATTCTGGACAGGAAATAAATGACATTATTTCATGAACCAAAATTAATCCAATGGGTGCATGCCCCTGGATTTAGGGGTTTGGTAGGGCTGTCTACAAGTGGGAGAAAGCACAAGATCATTGGAGCAAAATTAAATAGGGTTGTAGTAGAAATCACAAGGCTGGACCAGAATGAAAATGAGGTTGATTCACTCAAATTTTTCAAAGAACAGCACTAGGTTTTTGCATAATGTTGAATCATATGCTACTACCAATATCCCATAATTTTGGTGGACGCTAGAAAGAATTATTAAAAAGGGTTGTAGTGCAAATTGCACTCTGGACCAGAGAAGGAAAATTGAGTGTAGAGCTCAAAATATAACATGAATAAAAGATATTTTTGTATAAAAGTGATTTAAAAACATCACATGACATCTCCAAATTTTGGTTGGAATTTTAAGTGAATTCATCAAATGGTTGTAGTTCAAATATGGCCATATAACCTTGAAAAACCATTTTCAAGAAAGTAAAGATCAAGCAACTTAATTATTTAATTAGTTATATTAAATAAGGGAAAGTTTCTCTTGAGAGATTAAATATGTCCAATGACATATTTGAAAAGTTTTCTCTTTGGGAAAAACTCATCATAACGGGGAAGGAAATGATTTAAAAATCAAAATGGAGCTCAGAAATTCAAAGTTTTAATTCCTGGCAAAATTTTTAATTCATTAAAACAAGGCCAAATTTTTGGGGTGTCACAAGTGCTGGACCAAGGAATTCAAGGAGTACCTGATGCATGGGAGGTTGCCGGAGAAGGAAGAAGACGTGGAACGCGTGGCTCGACTGGCCACGGCATACTGCATTCAAGACGGCGAGTTGTACAGGAAACGGCCGAACGACGTCACGCTGCACTGCATCTCTAGCGATCAAGGAAGGGAGCTGCTGATTGACATACACGGAGGGGACTGCGGACATGACTCATCGTCACGGACCCTCATCGGCAAGGTGTTCCGCAGCGGATTCTATTGGCCCACAGCGCTCAACAATGCAGCCGAGCTAGTGAAGTCTTGTGAAGCTTGCCAATTCCACACCAAGCAGATCCATCAGCCTGCGCAGGGCCTCCAAACCATTCCACTCACATGACCATTCGCGGTCTGGGGCCTGGACATCTTGGGCCCGTTCCCACGAGTGCCAGGGGGCTACCGCTACCTCTACATCGCCATCGACAAGTTCACCAAGTGGGCGGAAGTGGAAGCCGTCCGTACCATTCCAGCCGGCTCTGCTGTCAAGTTCATCAAGGGCCTCGTGAGCTGCTTCGGTGTTCCCAACCGCATCGTCACAGATAACGGCTTGCAGTTTACTAGTAACCTCTTCAAAACCTACTATGCTAACCTTGGAACGCAGATCTGCTATGCTTTGGTGGCCCACCCCAGGAGCAATGGTCAAGCCGAACGCGCCAACACTGAGGTCCTGAGGGGCCTCAAGACCAGGACCTTCAAGAAGAAGTTGGAGGCCTGCGGTAGGGGCTGGCACGACGAACTCCAGTCCGTGCCGTGGTCCATTCGTACCACTTTGACCAAGCCAACTGGCGAGACTCCATTCTTCCTCGTCTATGGAGCTGAAGCAGTCCTCCCTCACGAGGTCAGGCATCGCTCCGCGCGGGTCCTGGCGTTCGACAAAGCGCAGCAGGATGCCACGTGGGGTTGGTCCTGGGGGAGGAGCGTCGCCGCGAAGCCGCATTGAGGGCAGCAAGGTACCAACAAGCTCTGCGGCGGTACCATTGCCGCAACATCCTCTCCAGAATGCTCGGGGTAGGCGACCTCGTCCTGAGGCGGGTCCTCTCCAGGGAAGGGCTGCACAAGCTTTCGCCCATGTGGGAGGGCCCGTTCATGGTCGTTCATGTCTCCAGGCCGGGTGCAGTGCGCCTGGAGACGCAGGATGGGACACCCATCCAGAATGCCTGGAACATCCAACACCTCCGGAAGTTTTATTCATGAAGCAAGGCCTAGAGCCTGAGAAGCAAGGCCCACAGCCTGAGAAGCAAGGCCCACAGCTTGATAAGAAAGGCCCAGAGCCTGTGAAGAAGGCCCGGTGCCTGTGAAGAATCGCCGCCCGTGACACTCTCACGTAATAATGAGTTGGGGCTGTACACGCCCCGGAGTCTCAGGAGCGCCGGCTTCAGGCCCTGGGGCTCCCTCCCACGCCTAGTGGACAACACTTAGCTCCGCGCTGGTGAGAAGACTGGAAGACTAGATCAGGTGCCGGACGCGGCTTTTCATTTGCTTTCCGAAGTTGGCTCGCTTTTCCTTAATCAGAGTTGCTCTTGGCGTTCGTTGCTGATTTGGTTCCCCAGCTTTTTACCGCTTCTTTTTGTTTCGGCTCCGGTTTGCTCTTATCTTCTCTCTCGCATGTCTCGCGAGGGGGCTAGGCAGGTGCCCTCGCGAGCGTTTCTCTTCTCGTTTCCTTTTCACGAGCCACCCTCGTTCAAACCTGGAAGCTGGCACACCTCTCCCAATCCATGCCCCTCGGGTACCGTGATACAAAGTGCCCATTCAAGCCTTGGGTGGACGGCAAGTCTTTAGTACACCCCCTAGCGAATTTTTTGCATTTTTCGAGCAACGCGGACACCACGCGAGGGTAAGGGTTTCTAAACGCGCCAGGTTAAGTTATCTCTCCACAAAATAGCAGTACAGCATGGGAAACGACTTGCACAATGCATTAACCAAAGAACCACAATTCGATACACGCCCCTCTGGGCCCATACTGGTTTCGTTTTCTGATGCAGGAAAGAGAGAAAAAGCTAAGCAAAGCAACATTGCAGCAGTCTGTGGAAGCAGGCCCTTGGTGACGCCCCAAGCCTAGCCGGACCCCTCCTCGCGCTTCACGGAGGCGCGACGGCGAGATGACCCGCTGCCTCCTTCGAAGCGGGCACGGCGACGTGGCGGCTGATCATAGCCACCGCTGCTGGAGCTGTCACCAGAGGAAGAGCCGCCGTAGCTGGAGGAGATGCGGTCGCCGCCGAAGGCAGGCTCGCCCTCGTCCTCATCGCGACCGTCACCAAGGCCAAGCACCTCCTCACCGTGGTTTGCCTCGGGGCAGCACCCAGCACGGCGACCATACTCCCCGAACACCCTCACATAGAGGGTCGACTCACCATCATACCTGAAATGAAGGGTGCATCGCCTGCCCAGGCTGCACGCGCGGGCGAACGTCTGCTAGCCATGGGCCAGGGCTATGTTGCCTGTGGCGGAAGTCTTGACCGCGACCCAAGAGGCCCTGCTGCAGCAGCCGTCCGCCTGCAGCTAGAGCCCGCCCAGACCAGAGGCTGGCAATTCGCCGGCGAAGAAGCGCGGAAGTTGGAGCCAGTTGCCGGTCGGGCTCTTCGACCAGACAACGAACTCCGGCGACACCTCAGCAGAATGGAAGCGCGGTCGGGGAGGCTGCGCCACCATCGCGCGCCTCCCCTCATCGGCTGGACCACCATGGATGGGTCGACCCCCACCGCGTGCCACAGCGCCACCTCGACGGTGGGCCACGGCGGGGGTCGCGGCGTGCTTGTGCGGGCGGCCACGGCCGCGCTTGGGCATCGGGGAGCCAGGGCCCTCGCGAGGGGCCTTCCCTTTCTCGGCGGCAGAGAACTTCTTTCGCGGTGGCATCAATGGCACTATCAGCAGTGGAGCAAGGAGGACGAAGCAAGCGAGCGAGGAAGAGATGGGCAACGGGGGCTCCACCCCCCTCCCCATTTATACCAAGAGAAGGCCAACCGGCGTCCCCCACGATCGCAGGTAATGATGGTTTTCCTTGCATGTCGCAGGGACTTGTCAAGTCGGGCAGTTGCCGAGGCAGCGTGGGGAAGCGGAGATGCCCACGTCCCATCAACCGCCACGCGTCGACCAAGGCCGCAGGCTTTTGGGGCCCGCGGCGCTCCGAACTTGACCCTTGGCTTCGCCGCGAAGCCACGCTCGAGCGCGCCTTGGGCCCGGGGGCTACTGTCGGTGTTCTGGGAACGTGGGTCCCAGACATGCCTGCTTGCGGCCCATGGCGTGGCTAAGCAGCGAGCTGTACGACCCATCTTCATCAACAAGGCATCCAAGACCTTCGCGAGTGTCCAAGCCTCGCGAGGCGGACGACGGAAGACTTCCTCTGGAGTGGCCTAGCCAGGCAGGCTCACGAGGAGCGGAGATATCAAGGCGGGGCAAACCTCACGAGGCACTCGTGACGTGAGCCATGACGAACGGCGCCAGGCCGGTGCCAGGCGGGCGCCAGTGTGCACAGCGTCCCCATTTCCTCTTTGGTGCTAAGGAGGCAAGCGCAGATGAAAAGTACCGAGGCATCAGGCAAAGGTTGCCATATTGGTGCAACAAGACCAAGACCAGGAGGATGGCAAGGTAGAGGTCATCGTGGAGCCCAAGACGGCGTCATCCCAGGGCTTTGCGCAGGCGAAGACCGCTTTTGTCAGGATAGCTTGTACTAGTTGTCCCCCTTCAAATTTGCCCGCCGTTGTTGGCTCCCTTCTCGCTCAACATTTGGGAAGAGGACTAGGTCCTCTATAAATAGGTCTAGCCACTACAGTAGTAGACAACGGGGACAGATCGAGAAGCCAACACTCGCACAAGAACACCCCAACCTCAGGAGGCTGTTCTTCTCTTGTACTGTTCATCATCAACCCAAGAGGCAATCCACCACCACCACACTGGAGTAGGGTATTATACCACAACGGTGGCCCGAACCAGTATAAACCCCGTGTCTCTTTCTGTGTTGTGAGTTCGTCGAGTTCGTCCGCAAGATCTTAGCGAGCTTGAGCGTAGATCGGTAGGAGGGAAAGACTTCACGCGCACCCCAGTGTTCGAACCTTAAGGGTTTGCCGGAACCCCACATCCGACAGTGCCATACACCACAAGAAGAAGCAGGACCACCCTACCTAAAGGACGTCCGTTCAACAGAAGAACTGCATTTGTGAAAAAGAAGGGCAAGAAGATTGTGAAAAGATAGCTAGCTAAGATCGATTGTATTTAACTCGTAGTCTTCATTTCTCGATTGTAATTCCACATATTGAAATGATATTTCTTCTGTTCTAGTCCTCATGAATATTGAATTTGTTAATATTTTTTGAACTCATGAATATTTTTAAATTTCATGGGCACTTTTTGAATTCATGAATATTTTTTCAAATTTGATGATATGTTTTCATATTAATAAATGTTTTACCAATTCACAAATGAATGCAACTAAAAATCCAAAATATTGATGATATTTTTAAATAACAAATTTGATGATATTTTCAAATAACAAATTTGATGATATTTTCAATTAAAAATAAAAAACAAATTTGAGTATATTTTCAAAAAAAAAACAAATTTGATGGTATTCGATGATATCTTCTGTTCTAGTCCTCATGAAAATAACAAATTTGATAAAAAACAAATTATTAGATGCAACAAAAAATAATGGAAAAAAAAGTTACTAATGGCGCACCAGGGTGCGCCATTGCTATCATAAAAAAAAGGTTACTAATGGCGCACCAGAAGGGGGTGCGCCATTGCTGTCAGTGTTTTTATGGTGCAACCTGATACGTCTCCGTCGTATCTACTTTTCCAAAAACTTTTGCCCTTGTTTTGGACTCTAACTTGCATGATTTGAATGGAACTAATTGCCATGATGTTGTTTTATGTGCAGAAAAAAAAGTTCTCAGAATGACCTAAAACTCCACGGAACGTCAAGTTAAAATTAATAAAAAATCCTTGCCAAAGATGAAGACCAAGGGGCACACACCCTGTCCACGAGGGTGGGGGCGCCCCCCTAGGGCGCGCCCCCCTACCTCGTAGGCCCCCTAGAGCTCCTCCGACGCCAACTCCAACTCTATATATTTGCTTTCGGGGAGAAAAAAATCAAGGAGAAGAAATCATCGCATTTTACTATACGGAGCCGCCGCCAAGCCCTAAAACCTCTCGGGAGGGCTGATCTGGAGTCCATTCGGGGCTCCGAAGAGGGGGATTCGTCCCCGTCGTCATCATCAACCATCCTCCATCACCAATTTCATGATGCTCACCACCGTGTGTGAGTAATTCCATCGTAGGCTTGCTGGACGGTGATGGGTTGGATGAGATCTATCATGTAATCGAGTTAGTTTTGTTAGGGTTTGATCCCTAGTATCCACTATGTTCTGAGATTGATGTTGCTATGACTTTGCTATGCTTAATGCTTGTCACTAGGGCCCAAGTGCCATGATTTCAGATCTGAACCTATTATGTTTTCATGAATATATGTGTGTTCTTGATCCTATCTTGCAAGTCTATAGTCACCTACTATGTGTTATGATCCGGCAACCCCGAAGTGACAGTAATCGGGACCACTCCCGGTGATGACCATAGTTTGAGGAGTTCATGTATTCACTATGTGCTAATGCTTTGTTCCGGTTCTATATTAAGAGGAGGCCTTAATATCCCTTAGTTTCCATTAGGACCCCGCTACCACGGGAGGGTACACTACTAGGGAAAACCTTATACACAGAATCTTAGTAGTAGCGTGGTTTAAAAACAAACGCTACTGCTAATTAGCAGTAGCGAGCTTCAGCAAACAGAGCTACTAATATATAAGTAGCAGTAGCGCTCTAGGTGAAACGAGCGCTACTACTATAATTGCCATGGTGCTGCCTCCAGGCTAGAAGGACGCGCTACTGCTAAATTACTTAGTAGCAGCGTTTTTCTTCAAAACTCGCTGCTGCTAAGTATCACCGTAACTAATTAAGTTTAGTCCCATACTGCTAAGCGAACAAGGTGTTTACCACCTTAAATATGTTACTTCTCAACCTATCTCGAGCACTTGGTCTTCATTGAACTATATGTGTATGATTTGTGGCTGCAATATGAATCCTCGCCTGTACCTATACAGGTACAGTGAGGATTCATGTTGACTATTTAGATTCTACACAAAAAGATCAATGATGACCAATGTATATTTTTGATGTTTTTACATTGCTTAGACTTATAGCATTTTTTTCAGGACAAAGTGTTACTGATTTTGGGATAAACAAAAGAAATAACTGCTTCCATTAGCAGTTGCGTTTTTCTCTAAAACGCGCTATAGATAAGTTAGCTATAGCGCGTTTTCCTTATGAGTGCTACTACTAGTTCGACTTAACCACCCCCCGGCTCAAAATTTCGCTAAGTCCTCCATCCCCCCCTGTTCCCCTACTCCTGTCGCCGCCGCCCGAGCCCGAGCCTGCCCTCACCGCCGCCGCCCGAGCCCGCCCTCAACCACAACGCCGCCGCCCGCCGCCGCCCTCGACCTCACTGCCGCTGCCCGAGCCCGCCTAGGACCGCCGCCTCCTGATCCCGAGCCCGCCCTCGCCGCCCCTACCTCCGTCGCCGAGCACCTCCCCGCCACCGTCTCTCCCCTCTCCTGTAAGCCCCCCCCCCCCCCCCTCCCCCACCCCCTCTCTCTTTGCTTAGTTAGTAGATGATTTTAGTAGTAGTAGATGTTAATTTAGGGTTCATAGAAAATGATTTTTAGTAGTAGTAGATATTAATTAGTAGTAGTGATGGTAAACTAGTTGTATAATTAGCTGTAGTAGACGTTAATTAGTAGTAGATGTAGTAGTAGATGTTAATTAGTAGTAGTAGATGTACTAGTTTCTTTCTATTTATAGTAAGTTTATATTTAGTAAGAACGAGTTGAATTAATAGAACTAGTTTAGTTTTAGTTGAACTAGTTTAGTTTTAGTTGAACTAGTTTAGTAAGTAAATTAATAAACTAGTTGAATTAATAGAACTAATGTATTTTTAGTAAGAAAATTAAAATAACTAGTTGAACTACTTTATTTTTAGAAAGAACTAGTTTTTTTCTATTTATAGTAAGTTTATATTTAGTAAGAACTAGTTGAATTAGTAGTACTAGTTGAACATGTCATATTTGTTGTTATTTTTTAGTTTAAGCAATTATTCAGGATGTATTAGTGATAACTTATAGGGTTTTTGCTTTTGCAGAAATCAAGGAGCCCCTCCATCATCCCCGCCGTCGTCCCCGTCACCGACCCCCTCCGACCTCGAGGTGAGATCAGGCAAATCTCCATGTCAATATGAGTCCTATAAGATATATCTGATGTAGATAAAAACTTCAGGCGCTTGAGTTTCAGGCGCTTGTTTTGCTGGAGTGCCCGGTCATGTTTTGGTTACACCTCCGAGTGGCCTATGTTTTGCCAGAGTGTTGATTAATTTCCGTTTCGGCAAATTCCAGGCGCTCGATATGTCCTTTTTTAGCAAAGGTCATGCCGGATTTTTCCGTGAATTCTGGCATGACTTGTGCTAGAATATGTAGGAAATATCGAGTGCCCTAGATTTTCTCGAAAAATAATGATCTAATTTAGGTTTTTTAGTACATATATTTAATTGTACAAGTTTAATCTTTGAATTATGAACGTAGGAAATGTCGTACTCGGACGACGACAGTCTCCCGGGGGAGTGCAGCTGGTGCCACGACTATCGAGGTATGTGCGACAGGTTCGTTGAGCTGGATGAAGATCGGCGCTTCAGCATTAAGCTCGAGGAGACCTTCGATGTTGAAATGGTACGCAACAATGACAAGTGTTTTTTTCGTAATTAAGCATGACTTCAACTATTTCAACGTCTAATTTTCATCTTTTACAATTCGACTAGCTTATCCCATGCCATGCAAGACGCTATGTCTTGGAGAGGATGGGTTTTGAAGACCATGAAAATTTTGAAACAAAGAAAATACACCTAAGGACCCATCATGATATCGATTTTGAAGTAAATCTGTACAATTCTAAGAGCGTAACCCATTTTGGTTGCCAAAATTGGGAAGCACTTTGCAAAATGTATGGTTTTTATGAGGGTATGATTGTCACCATGGATCTTGGTAATCCTGACATCGAGAAAGACAATATGGACATTTGGGTCCTTATTGATACGCTTCTGATTCTACCGCAATGTGAGTTTCTCAAACATAGTTATTAACTAATTTATATTGTTTATTTCAAAATAGTTGACAACTTATTTCCATTGACAGCTTATTTTGAATCTTCAAAGAATGTGCAGAAGATGGTAGACAAAACCCACTACACTGATGGCTCCGAATTAACTTATAAGGAGAAAAGTCATCTGATTGCTTATTGTACTTTTCTTGAGAATTACAATACCTATTATCGAACTCCTCCAAATTATGGTGAATACGTGCCACTAGTGCATGTGTTGAACCACGGTAACTTCTATGGAGATACCCTGGTATGATTTTTCACTATTACGACATCCGTGCATCTTCTGCATACTTCTAAAACTAGTACATCATTCCTAACTACGAAGTTATTACTAAGTTTTTCAACAGGAAATTCCGATGGATTGTGTGCCTCATCTGATGTATCAGAATGGTCGCCTTGCAGTTATGAACCTACAGCCAGGTCAATCTAAGGAGCTCACCTGTGCATATCGGATCTCTAAAACCGGTGAACACATGCTAATCAAAGAATGGAAAAAATGTTTGGACATTCGCAAGGAGGTTCTTGGAAGTAACATTAAGCGAAAGGCAAGAATTGGAGACAGGATAATCTCCATTCTCCATAATGGAGAGTCAGGGGCTATCTTGTTTTTTGCTATTTTACCTTAGAGAATATAGTAGGTCCTAAGAGAATGTAGTAGGTCCTATGAGGTACAATGTGTTTATTATGTGATACAATGTGTTAGAGTTGATGACGAGGATTACTTGTGATTACGACCAGTGACCAATTTGCTATGTGATGTCTCATTGATGAAAATGATGATCTTGAGGAGGTGTTATATGACAATGATGTATTATGATGATAAGTTGTTAATGATATGATGATGATGATGATATTTATTATATCATTGGGTGAAAGAACCGCGGATTAGTTTCAAGTGGATGTCCATCCACTTGAAACTAGTCCACGGTTCTTTCACCCCGTGATGTAATAACTCATTATGGTTTCAAAACAATTTCTAAATTCCTGTTGTATGAAAACTAGTGTAAAGGTGTACGAATACCCCATGAAATAAAAAAGAAATAAAATACGAAATAATAGTAGCAGCGCGGGCAGGGAGAAGCGCTACTACTAATTACCAGTAGCGCACCGCCAGGAACTCGCTACTACTAAGTCGATTTAGCAGTAGCGTGGGCGGAGGCACGCTACTGCTATACGTTAGCTGTAGTGCCTTATCAGTAGCGCATCACCCCGCGCTACTGATAGGCCTAAAACCCGCGCTGCTGCTAGGCTTTTCCCTAGTAGTGGTAGGATAAAAGATGTCATGAAAGTTCTTTTCCATAATCACGTATGACTATATTCGGAATACATGCCTACATTACATTGATGAATTGGAGCTAGTTCTATGTCACCCTATGTTATGACTGTTACATGATGAACCGCATCCGGCATAATTATCCATCACCGATCCAATGCCTACGATCTTTCCATCTACTGGTTTACGCTTATTTACTTTCCCGTTGCTACTGTTATAATCACTACAAAATACCAAAAATATTACTTTTGCTTTCTTTATTTTTGTTACTGTTACCACTACTATCATATTACTTTGCTACTAAATACTTTGCTGCAGATACTAAGTTATCCAGGTGTGGTTGAATTGACAACTCAGCTGCTAATACTTGAGAATATTATTTGGCTCCCCTTGTGTCGAATCAATAAATTTGGGTTGAATACTCTACCCTTGAAAGCTATTGCGATCCCTAAACTTGTGGGTTATCAAGACTAATTTCTGGCGCTGTTGCCGGGGAGCATAGCTCTATTCTTTGAGTCACTTGGGCTTTATATCTGCTAGACACTATGAAGAACTTGTAAGACGAGAAAACAAAAATTTATCCCTCAACTACAAGGGGAGGTAAGGAACTGCCATCTAGCTCTGCACTTGATTCACCTTCTGTTATGAGTAAGGCGACACCTAAACCTGCTTCTGCTATTCGTTCTAATATGTCGCATGTTATTGATGATGCCACTTCTACTATGCATGATACTTATGATGAAACTACTTCTATGCTTAATACTACTGTGCCCCTTAGTGAATTTCTTGATGAACAAATTTCTAGGGCTAGGGAGGAAGAAATTATTGACACTGATTATAATGATGAAAGTGATGGTGAAGATAGGCCTGTTATTCCTGAGGGTTATGTTTTGATATGGAAGCTTCTGCAGCTATTTTTGCTTGTAAGGATAGTCATGAACTCAAGACGCTATTAATTAAATGGAACAAGGAATCTCTTAGAGATAGAATGAAACCTGACCCTGCTTTTGCTACTTCACCTATTTGTGTTTCCGATAAGGATTATGAATTCTCTGTTGATCCTGATATAATTACTTTGGTTGAATCTGATCCTTTTCATGGCTATGAATCTGAAACTGTTGTGGCACATCTTACTAAATTAAATGATATAGCCACCCTGTTCACTAATGATGAGAGATCTTGTTACTTTTATATCCTTAAAATATTTTCGTTCTCATTAAAGGGTGATGCTAAGATATGGTTTAATTCTCTTGATCCTGGTTGTGTGCGTAGTCCCCAGGATATGATTTATTACTTCTCTGCTAAATATTTCCCTGCTCATAAGAAACAAGCCGCCTTAAAGGAAATATACAACATTGTGCAAATTAAAGAAGAGAGTCTCCCACAAGCTTGGGGGAGGCTTCTCAAGTTACTTAATGCTTTGTTGGATCAACCTCTTAAGAAAAATGAAATACTAGATATCTTTTATAATGGACTAACCGATGCTTCCAGAGATTACCTCGATAGTTGTGATGGTTCTCTTTCCAGGGAAAGAACACCGGATGAAGCTGAAATTCTATTGAATAATATGTTGACAAATGAAAATAATTGGGCACCTCCTGAGCCAGCCCCTGAACCAATTATTGATCCTATTCCTAAACCAACTCCGAAGAAGAGAGGTGTTCTATTTCTCAGTCCCGAAGATATGCAAGAGGCAAAGAAATCTATGAAAGAGAAAGGTATTGAAGCTGAAGATGTTAAGAATTTACCTCCTATTCAAGAAATACATGGTCTTAATTTACCGCCTGTGAAGAAACATATGATCTTAATCCATTACCTATTGAAGAACCTCCTGATCCTGATAACCCGACACAGGTAGTAAAGGTAAATTCTCTTTAAAGATTTGATGAAGGTGATATTCCTCACTATAAGTATGCTAGACAATGCTTTGATGAGTTTGATAATTTTATTGTCAAACAAGAAAATTTTAGTGCTTATTTTGGTAGACAATTGAAATATGATTCCGATATGATTAAACACTTGGGTGACTATATGGCTAATATTAGAGGTGAACTTAAACTTGTTAGCAAACATGCTTCTATGGTTACCACTCAAGTAGAACAAGTACTTACAGCTCAAAATGATTTGCTCAATGAAATGAATAGTAAGAAAAATGATTATGCTGTTAGAGTGGCTACTAGAACTGGTAGAATGACTCAGGGACCTTTGTATCCTGAAGGCCACCCTAAGAGAATCAAGCAAGTTTCTCAGAGAAATAATATTGATGCACCTAGTTCTTCTAAAAGGAAGAAAAAGAAAAATGATAGGACTCTACAAACTTCTAGTGAACCTATTGCTGAACCACCTGATAATCCAAATGATATATCTATGTCTGATGCTGAAACACAATCTAGTAATGAACATTAACCTAGTGAAAATGTTAATGATGATGTTCATGATGATGCTCAACCTAGTAATGATAATGATGTAGAAATTGAACCTGATGTTGATCTTGAAAACCCACAATCAAAGAATCAACGTTATGATAAGAGAGACTTTGTTGCTAGGAAGCATGGTAAAGAAAGAGAACCATGGGTTCAGAAACCCATGCCTTTTCCTCCCAAACCATCCAAGAAAAAGGATGATGAGGATTTTGAGCGCTTTCCTGAAATGATTAGACCCATGTTTTTGCATATGCGATTGACTGATATGCTCAAAATGAATCCTTATGCTAAGTACATGAAAGATATTGTTACAAATAAAAGAAAGATACCGGAAGCTGAAATTTCCACCATGCTTGCTAATTATACTTTTAAGGGTGGAATACCAAAGAAACATGGAGATCCAGGAGTACCTACTATACCATGCTCCATTAAAATAAATTATGTTAAAACTGCTTTATGTGATCTTGGAGCCGGTGCTAGTGTTTTGCCTCTCTCTTTATATCGTAGACTTGACTTGAATAAGTTGACACCTACTGAAATATCTTTGCAAATGGCTGATAAATCAACTGCTATACCTGTCGGTATTTGTGAGGATGTGCCTGTTGTGGTTGCAAACGTTACTATTTTATCGGACTTTGTTATCCTTGATATTCCCGAGGAGGATAGTATGTCCATTATTCTTGGAAGACCTTTTCTGAATACTGCAGGGGCTGTTATTGATTGCAACAAAGGCAATGTCACTTTTCATGTTAATGGTAATGAGCACACGGTACACTTTCCGAGGAAACAACCTCAAGTTCATAGTATCAACTCTATTGGAAAGATTCCATCAATTATATTGGGAGGTTTTGAATTTCCTCTTCCTACTATCAAGAAGAAATATGATATTCTTATTATAGGGGATGTGCATATCCCCATTGAGGTAACATAGTGTTATTCTAAATTTCTCCGGTTCCATGATTATCGGAATGAGTTTGTTAACAAGACCTGATCAACCTTGTTAGTGGATTCTTTTTGATGAGCATGAGATGGATGAAACTAGAAGGCACAACCTTCTGTACCCTCTTTATACTTTCTGTTATTTAGTTGAAATAAAATAAAAATAGTATTTTTTATCTGTTTCCTGATTTATCTGTGCAATATAAAAATATCCCGAAAATAAAAGTCCTCCAAATGCCATGCCAATTTAATATGATTTTTTCGGGAGTATTTGAGGATTTATGGTACTGAAAGCACCGCGGGGGGAGCTGCCACCTGGCCACGAGGGTGGAGGGGGCGCCCTACCCCCCAGGGCGCGCCCCCCTGCCTTGTGGGCCCACGGTGGCCCTCCTTCACTTATTCCTGCACCCATCCTCTTCTTCTTCCTCCCCCAAACACGAATATCCAACTCAAGCACGAGCTCTAGCTCACTTTGCTGTGATTTTCGATCTCCTTGCTCAAAGCACCTCTCACAAAACTGCTTGGGGAGATTGTTCCTTGGTATGTGACTCCTCCAATGGTCCAATTAGTTTTTGTTCTAGTTCTTTATTCATTGCAAATTTGTGCTGCATAGGTGACCATGTTCTTGAGCTTGCATGTCAAATTTATATGCTTCCAAGTAGTTCTAATGCATGATATATCCTCTAGGCACTTGTAGGAGTAGTTATTATCAATTTTGTTGAGTTTGTTTCACTTTTGTTTGAAGTTACTAAAAATTTCAAAATATTTCAGAAAATGATGAAGAGACTTTTGAGGGGCTCATCAAGCCAAAGCTCGAAGGAAAAACAAAATGAAGAAGCATAGAGGCCCAAATATAATTTGCCTCGTACCGTGGAGGTCAGGCCGTGTGAATGGCCTTCCGATGATTTCTTGAGAGCAGCCGGGATTTATGAAGATTTCTATTCATTGGTTGAGAATGCTGGCCTCACCGACTTCCTCCGCGACAAACTTCATCAGTATCTCTTACTCACTAATACTTTTGTGCAAAACTTCTATTTTTCCCTAAGGAATCACCTCCTTCAGTAGAGTTTCATTTATATGACGTTGTTAAGAAGATGCCATTAGCTGAATTTTGCAAGGTTTGCAAAATACCCCCTGAGGGCACCTTAGAAGAACCACACCGTAATGATGTGGAAGCATTTATTGACACCATCACTGTGGGAGAAACTAGGAAGGTTTCTAATGCAAGAATCACTAGCATACATTTTCCTGTTTTATGCTACTTTTCCATATTTGCTAGTCGTTGCTTGATTGGTCGTGGAAACTGTGGAAACCTTAGCGTTCCTGATATTATTATTTTGTTCCATGGTTTATACCGCGATAACACTGTTAGTATGGGCGGAATTATTGCTAGACGGTTAAGTCTGAACCGTACTAAGGGCCCCATCTTTGGAGGCATTTATGCTTCACGCCTCACTTCACATTTTAACATACCTATTAGGCTTTATGAGAAAGAAGAAAAATTGCTGCCTAGTGCTTATTTAGATTATAAGAGTATGCTAGCGCATGATTTTATTGGCAAGGGCAGGGAAGGAGAGCTCAAATATAAATTATTCTTTCATAAACATCATCCGGAAACTATTACCTTGCCTGCTCCTTCCTTGTTTAATTTTGAAGGACCTTATCTCATTACGAAGGCTGCCGTTCAAGCCTACCGGAATCCTGCACCAGCCCCGGAACCGGAACCACAAAATGAACCTCCACGACAGTATGTTTATTCTTGGGATCCGGAGATGGCTGCCAGCCAATGGCAGTCAGAGTGTTCTTCGCCGCAGTACGACCCCAGCTACACCTACGGGTATCCGCTAGGCCATCCCTGGCAATGAACCAACTTAGGCCAAAAGCCTAAGCTTGGGGAAGTAAGTATTTCTCACTGACATTACATTTATGTTCACACACCCATTGCTAGATGTCGGTGCTCATGCTCTTTCACTTTAATATCCATGCTAGTTTATTTTCTTTTTCCTGCATTCTTCTTGTGTGTTTACTAAACCTTAAGAAAAACAAAAAATTAGTAGTAGTTTACTTTTCTTGCAGTAGTAGTAATAATCAAAAAGAAAACTCAAAAAAAATTCCTGTTCTTCTTTTGCTTGTTGGGAGCTTTCTCGTGTAAATAGTTTTATTTCTTTTCTTTTCTTTGGGGGTCGATAGGAGAAGACCATGATTAAATCATTGAAGTGGCTCTTATATGCATTATTGTTGATTTAACCAAGAGCCCATATTGCCTTCTCTTCTCCTGTTTATTGAATGCTCGCAGATTCCAGCTTAGTCCAATGCACATGCACTCTTATTATTATTCACTTCGTTCGGTCGTGCATGTGAAAGGAAATTATGATGATATATGATGGACTGACTGAGATGAGAAAAGCTGGTATGAACTCGACCTCTTTTTTTTTGTAAATATGATGAGTTCATCGTTCTTGATTCAGCTTATTATGAATAAACATGTTTGCAATGACAATTAGAGATCATAGTTGCTCGTGCCATGCTTTATTAGCTATGAGTTATAATGGTTTACCTTGCGTGCCAACATGCTATTAAAATGGTTATGATGTGGTATAGTGGGGTGGTATCCTCCTTTGAATGATTTAAGTGACTTGACTTGGCACATGTTCACACATGAAGTTGAAACAAATCAACATAGCCCTCATGACTGTTGTCGCTCTCTAGTTGGTCGCTTCCCAGTCTTTTGTTAGCCTTCACTTGTACTAAGCGGGAATACTACTTGTGCATCCAATCCCTTAAACCCCAAAGTTATTCCGTATGAGTCCACTATACCTTCCTATATGCGGTATTTACCTGCCGTTCCAAGTAAATTTGTATGTGCCAAACTCTAAACCTTCAAATAAACATTCTGTTTTGTATGCTCGAATAGCTCATGTATCAACTAGGGATGCCCTTATCTTCCATGTTAGGCGGGTTATTCTCAAGAGGAGTGGACTCCGCTCCTCATTCACGAGAAAATGGCTGGTCTCCGGGATGCCCAGTCCCATGCTTTATGCAAACTAAATCAAATTAATTGCAAACAAAACTCCCCCTGGGACTGTTGCTAGTTGGAGAAACTCATTGTTTCGAGCAAGCCATGGATTGATGCTTGTTGGTGGAGGGGGAGTATAAACTTTACCATTCTGTTAGGGAACCTCCTATAATGTGTGTAGCATGGAAGATATCGCCACCTCTTAGTTGTTATGTTGACAATGACAGTATGCCGCTCAAAATATTATTTATCTCTATTTCAAAACCGAGCTCTGGCACCTCTACAAATCCCTGCTTCCCTCTACGAATGGCCTATCTATTTACTTTTATGTTGAGTCATCACCCTCTTATTAAAAGCACTAGCTGGAGAGCACAGCTGTCATTTGCATCCATTACTATTAATTTATATTGGGTATGACTATGATTGAATCTCTTTTACCATGAATTACAATGTCTAGTCAGTCCTTGATCTTTAAAGGTGCTCTGCATTTATGTTTTGCGGTCTCCGAAAGGGCTAGCGAGATACCATCTTGTTATATCATATTATGATTGTTTTGAGAAAGTGTTGTCATCCGAGATTTATTATTATGGCTTGCTAGTTGATTATGCTATTGATATGAGTAAATATGGGACCTGAGAATTATTGCAAATATGGTTAGTCGTGATCTTTGCTGAAAACTTGAATGCTGGCTTTACATATTTACAACAACAAAAGCAAACAGAGTTTGTAAAAGTTTTTCTTTATCACTTTCAGTTTGTCAACTGAATTGCTTGAGGACAAGCAAAGGTTTAAACTTGTGGGAGTTGATATGTCTCCGTCGTATCTACTTTTCCAAACACTTTTGCCCTTGTTTTGGACTCTAACTTGCATGATTTGAATGGAATTAACCCGGACTGACGCTATTTTCAGCAGAATTGCCATGATGTTGTTTTTTGTGCAGAAAACAAAAGTTCTCGGAATGACCTGAAACTCCACGGATCGTCAAGTTAAAAATAATAAAAAAATCCTTGCCAAAGATGAAGACCAGGGGGCCCACACCCTGTCCACGAGGGTGGGGGGTGCCCCCCCTCGAGGCGCGCCCCCCTACCTCGTGGGCCCCCTGGAGCTCCTTCGACGCCAACTCCAACTCTATATATTTGCTTTCGGGGAGAAAAAAATCAAGGAGAAGAAATCATCGCGTTTTACGATATGGAGCCGCCGCCAAGCCCTAAAACCTCTTGGGAGGGCTGATCGGGAGTCCGTTCGGGGCTCCGGAGAGGGGGATTCGTCGTCGTCGTCATCATCAACCATCCTCCATCACCAATTTCATGATGCTCACCGCCGTGTGGGAGTAATTCCATCGTAGGCTTGATGGACTGTGATGGGTTGGATGAGATCTATCATGTAATCGAGTTAGTTTTGTTAGGGTTTGATCCCTAGTATCCACTATGTTCTGAGATTGATGTTGCTATGACTTTGCTATGCTTAATGCTTGTCACTAGGGCCTGAGTGCCATGATTTCAGATCTGAACCTATTATGTTTTCATGAATATATGTGTGTTCTTGATCCTATCTTGCAAGTCTATAGTCACCTACTATGTGTTATGATCCGGCAACCCCGAAGTGACAATAATCCGGACCACTCCCGGTGATGACCATAGTTTGAGGAGTTCAAGTGTTCACTATGTGCTAATGCTTTGTTCCGGTTCTCTATGAAAAAGAGGCCTTAATATCCCTTAGTTTCCATTAGGACCCCGCTGCCACGGGAGGGTAGGACAAAAGATGTCATGCAAGTTCTTTTCCATAAGCACATATGACTATATTCGGAATACATGCCTACATTACATTGATGAATTGGAGCTAGTTCTATGTCACCCTATGTTATGACTGTTACATGATGAACCGCATCCGGCATAATTATCCATCACCGATCCAATGCCTATGAGCTTTCCATCTACTGGTTTACGCTTATTTACTTTCCCGTTGCTACTATTACAATCACTACAAAACACGAAAAATATTACTTTTGCTTTCTTTACTTTTGTTACCGTTACCACTACTATCATATTACCTAGCTACTAAATACTTTGCTGCACATACTAAGTTATCCAGGTGTGGTTGAATTGACAATGCAGCTGCTAATACTTGAGAATATTCTTTGGCTCCCCTTGTCTCGAATCAATAAATTTGGGTTGAATACTCTACCCTTGAAAGCTGTTGCGGTCCCCTACACCTGTGGGTTATCACACCCCTAGATGGTGCGCCATTACTACCTTCCCCCCTCTAGCTAGATCCCCCTTCGCCAGATCCGCTTCCCTCCCTTGCCAGATCCCCGCGCCCGCTCCACACCCGCTCCGACGACCCCCGCGCCAGCCCCGACGACCGCCGCGCCCGCTTCGATGAGGTGCTTCGACCGAACAGGCGAACAACCCTCCTCCGCATCCTCATAAGAAAAACAAGAACAGCCTCCACGAGCTAGGGTTGGCTCGTCGGCCACCGCCGCCCCTTCGGCCGGACATCTGTCGCCTTGTTGCCCTCCCAACCGCGGTTCCACGCTGCGCTGCCATCTCCCCGTGCGGTCAGTCCCTCCCCAATGCCGCCCCTCTTCCCACTGCACTGAGTCGCCGTCTTCCGTCCACTACATGGAGCCTCCGCCGCCGTCCATTCACAGCAAGGTATACTCCACTCCTCCCCTCTCTCCTCCCTCCATCCCTCACCTCCACCCATCCTACATGTATCTCACTTCTCTGTTCATGTACAGTCCGGTCAGTCCGTCCCCAACGCCGCCCCTCTGCCCACTGCACCGAGCCGCTGTCTTCCGTCCACTGCATCGAGCCGCCGCCGCCGTCCGTTCACAGCAAGGTATACTCCACTCCTCCCTTCTCTCCTGTGATAATTCTTCTGTACATGATAAATGGATTTTTGCTGGGGATGTCACTCCTTCCTTTCTGTACATGATGACAGCGTTGACACTTGCAGTTCTAGATAAGAAGATGTCATGTGTACTTTCTCCTTGTACTATTCACATTGAAAGCATACAGGTTGTGCAACCACCCTAAAAATTTCAACTATGTTCATTTCTACATTCCAAGAAGCAATCATACTGCAAGAGAAAACTTGGTGTGCTACAGTCCAATAACTAGTTACAATCTGCAAGAAGGGGGAAAGAAGAACATATTAGTGCATAGTATAATGATTTTGAATGACCACTATATTTTCTTCCAATTCCATGTTTTTGAAAATCATTATAGACACAATGAGATGGAATTATTAATCATGACAACTCCAATAACTAATACACATAAAAATTACTTTCTTGCACATCAGTGGTAAAAGATTTAGAAAACTGAAGTACATACTCTTAAACAGCATCCAAAAAAGAGAAGAGAGGGCAGCGCAACAACAAATGCTAGTGATACAATAAAAAAAGAGTTGTTCTTGTTGATCCATGTAAAATTGCAACTTATTAAGGTCCAATATACACCTTCCCAGCAACATGCTACTCTCCAGGTAATAGTGACCCTAATACTTATGTTTCAGGAAAACTTGTTAGGTTCACAGTTTTCATATACTTGAAGAGTAGTTGAATTAGATGCACTGAATTTCATGGTCATCCTATCTAGTTGCTGGGTGGAAATTTACTGAATTTTATTTGCAGTAGATGCACTGAATTTCACAGAAGAGTGGTTGCACTTCTGAACTGCTATGAGTACAAGTACTCTTCTCATTGGAGTATGAAAGTTGTCAGCAGTTGCTTATGCTAAAGAAGTACTCCTGAATATTTAGCTGTACTCCAGTGAGTACTCCATGGAGTTACTTACTCATTTAGCTTAATGAAGTGTAGCTGATTCACTTACTCCAGTAGCTTAATTAAGTTGCAGTAGTGCTTGTAAGTTTGCATTAGTACTTTTGTGTAATCTGCCTGTAGTGCTTGTATAGTTTCAGTAGTTTTTCTTCAATTAGTTTGTTTGGTTGTACTAGTTTAGTGTAGGACAACAATATTGTAGCATTTGCTGCTGCTGTTAAGTTTCAGTTAATTTGTTTGGTTGAATTTTGGAGTACACACAAAGAAACCTTTTCAGTAGTTTGTCTTGTGCCCTCCATATTGTCTCATTTTCTTGTCTTGTTGTACTCCTGCTACTGCTTGCAAGTTCCAGGGTTTGCATCAGTATTCCTGCTTGCAGTAGTTTGAAGGAGGATTCCAGTAGTGCAATAATGCAGGAGTATGAACAATAGTGCAGTAGTGCACTGCTTACAATAGCCGTAAAATGCAGTAGCAAGTGCTCTCCTTTAACTGAAACTTTAAGTGAAAATTTAATTTAACTTTAAAATCAACTAAAACTTTAACTGAAACCTTAATTTAAACTTTAACTGAAACTTTAATCAAAGTTAACTTAAGTCTTTTCCTTTAATAAAAATTGTATGGTGGATGTCTTGTTGCAAAATTGTATGCATAGTTTTAGTTCATCAAGATTTCCTTTGTACCTCGGGGCAGTTCTACCTCAGATATCAACCGTCCAACAGTGAGATAGAAACAACGCTACAAATGCAGGCTGACAACGCCTGCAATTTCATGACCATCACGACAGACGGCGGCTTCATCCACGCTCCGGTCCCTGAGTGGAGTCGAAACTAGTGATGCTATGTAGTTCTAAAATATCGATTAGCCCATGTTGTACTTAAACTTTAATGAACTTGTATGTCTCTTTGGTTTGGACAGTCGCTCAACTTATATGTAATCGATGCTATTTATTAGTAAGACCATGAATCATGCTATTAATGTCTTGCTTTTCTCTTCCGATCCTTTTGTTGCATACTTATATATTGCTTATGTATTGTCTGTGAATTGCTACTAACGTTTTGTTTGTCTAGTGCATAGAGATGCCATCGTATGTCGTCTACAAGGGTAAGGTTCCCGGAGTCTACGATGACTCCGTTTCAGCGGTAACAGTTACAAAGGGTACACCACTAGGGCGGAGGCGGAAGCTATATACGCGCGCTATCTAGCGGGAGAGAGGTGGGAGCGGAGGAGGAACCGGATGAAGACCAGTTTCATCGCGATGATGCTAATCGTGATGACCGCAGCTCTCTTCTATGTGATGGTAGTTTAGATGATCGATATCGACTTGTAATGTGAAGACAAACTCGCTACTCGCGGTCTCGAGACTTGTAATGTTTTAACTTTGTTCGGTCTTCTGAATTCGGAGACTAATATGATGAATTGTATTCGGGGACTGATATTCTGTTGTATTCGATAAATCTGCTGTTTATATGTTGTGCTGTCTATATTCTATGCAGTAATATATTTTGTAACCTGTGCAAATATCAGAAAAGAAAAAAAAATCCTAATATTCATACTAGTGGCGCACCACACAGCACTTTAGTGGCACACTGCAATAAACACACTAGTGGCGCACTATCCAGAAGTGCGCCATTAGTAACCCAGAGCACAAGGTAAATATGGCCCCCTGGGAGGCATAGTAATGGCGCACCGTTTGACATGCTAATGGCGCACTCCATGGTGCGTCACTACTGTCTGGTATGCTAATGGCGCACTCGAGGTGCGCCATTAGTATTAGTTACTAATGGCGTGATGATAGTGGCGCACCTGTAGTGCGCCATTAATGGCCAAAATAGGTGCGCCACTAATTAGCCTTTTCCTAATAGTGATACCAGCAGCGTAGGGTTATATAGATGCCAGACAACTTGCTTGAGTGATCACAGTACTGGTACTCCCTACAGTACCTACTACTATGCCCTAACTTGCTTGAGTAGAGTAGTAGTAGAGTAGGACTCTGCTCTACTACTAGCACTGGAGGAGTAGTATATTCTAATGCAATATAGTTACAAACTTCAATGCCCGAGCATGGAACGACTACGAACCGCCATCGGTGCTAACTCCAATCCCCACACTACAAAAAAAGACACATCCGTGACATTTTGGGCCGAACGAATTTTTTTTCTGTCATACATATGACACTTCTATGACGATAATTGTGACAAAACCCGGTATCATCATAGATGTGGTGGGCTCCTACTTCTATGACAAAAAATCATGACAGAAAATGGGCTTTTCGTCCTGGGCGGGCCGGAGACGCAGCTGTATGACATTCTTTGGGCCGTCCATGACAGAAAAAACCGTGGTAGAAGCGAGGGGGAGAAAAATTTCGGGGAGTTCCCGGTTACGGTGGGAGGTCGGGGGCCGAGCAATGCGTGTTTCTCTCATACACGTATGCGCGTGTGTGCGAGGCGTTGGCTCTAACTGAACCCGAGTGAGGCGTTGGGCTCTAACTGAACCCGAGCGATTGCACTGCAGGCTATGCATTACTGAACCCGAGCAATCGATCGATGGCTATTAACTGAACCTGATCGAGCGATTCCTTGGCTACTGCTGCTAACTGAAGCCGATCGATGCTGCCTCTGGATGAACAGTGAGCGTTGCGGGGGGGTTGGATGAACAGTGAGCACTGGCGTTGCCTCTGGATGAACAGTAGACGGTGGAGGGGTGCTCGTGGAGGGGTGGATGAACAGGACCCCGTGGTGCGGAGGGCAGGATGAACAGTAGACGGTGGAGGGGTGCCCGTGGAGGGGTGGTTGAACAGGACCCCTTGGTGTGGAGGGCAGGATGAACAGTAGACGGTGAAGGGGTGCCCGTGGAGGGCTGGATGAATAGTAGACGATGGAGGGGTGGTTGAACAGTAGCCGGTGGAGTAGCGCGCGGTGGAGGCTGGATAAACAGGAGCCCGTGGAGGCTGGAGGAGGTCGATGGTGGATGAACAATAGCTCGTGGAGGCTGGAGGGGGTCGACGGTGGAGATGAACAGTATCCCGTGGAGTCCCATTTTGCGGTACGCCACACCCCTCCCGATGAACAGGACCCCCGTTTCGACCGTAGCGCTCCAACACAAGTCTGTTTCCTCCGTTTTGCGGTACGCCACACCCCTCCCGATCAACATGACCCCCATTTCGACCGTAGGAGGTCTGTTTCCTCCGTTTTGCGGTACGCCACACCCCTCCCGATCAACAGGACCCCCGTTTCGACCGTAGTGCTCCAACACAAGTCCGTTTCCTCTGTTTTGCGATACGCCACACCCCTCCCGATCAACAGGACCCTCGTTTAGACCGTAGGAGGTCCGTTTCCTCCGTTGTGCAGTACGCCAGGCCTCGTTTCCATTGCCTCTTCCGTCCAAGCCCTCCCGATGAACACGACCACGCATTCCATTCTGACCCAGCCACATTGCCTCCTGATGAACACGACCACGCATTCCGTTGCCTCCCCATGAACACGACGATGACGCTGTTTCTCCGTTTCGACCCAGCCATGTACACGAGCCCTCGCCGTACGTATGCGCGAGTAGGCGTTCGAGACCCCGCCCGTATGTACACATACGTGGCCGTATTTTCTTTCTTGCACCCTGGCCGCCTCTACTACGACACGTGCGCGCCTCAACATCCACCAGTATATATGTACATACACGTTCGCGACCAGAATGGCAACGCTACGTACGCTTCGACCAGGTGGGTCCCGACTGTCAGGCACTTCCTTGCCTGCGAAGATGTAGCTGGTGGGTCCCAGCAGTCAGGGGGGCGAAATACGGTGGCCCGTACAGTGGGTCCCCGCTGTCAGGTGGAGGAATAATTATTTTGCACGTAATAAGGAGGCACTTCCTTGCTGCGGCCGTGGACCCAGCTGTCAGCCTCTCCACGTACAGTCCACGTCCGATGGAAGTCGTTCCTTGACCACATTGACCATGCCGTGCCGAGAGCACCAGGGCGGTGGACGACGGCGAGGCCTAGGAAGGGGGCGACGGGGAGTCAGGGAAGACGCGACAGTGGAAGCCCGCGCGCGCGGAGAGGAGTACGAGGGTTCACTTGTTCGGCTGCGGTGTGAGGCTGCCGTCGCCGCAGGGCCTGGCCAGCGGTGGGAATAGTAGGGGGCAGTGAGGCCTCCGCAGCAGCACAGCTGGCCACGGGAGGCAGGAGCATGCGGCACGACCGGCGTTGCTTTGGGCGGCTGGAGCAAGAAGACCAGAGATTGAAGAAGCACTACGGCAGTTGGATGGACATCGTATGGTCAGTGGAGCTAGAATAGTTCATATTGACTAAAGTTGACAAAGGCCCCCGTCCCAGTCAACTCAGTAGGCCCACAAGTCAGCCTCCCACCATGGTGGCTCCCGGCTAGCAGGGGAAGTATTCATTTTTTTGTGCATAATAAGGAGGCACTTCCGGTAGGTCCGAGCTGACAGCGGGAGGAACATTTTTTTCGCGAAATATGCTGGCCCGTCCGGTGGGTCCGAGCAGTCAGGGGGGAACGTTTTTTTCGCGAAATAAAGTGCCCCGTCCGGTGGGTCCCTGCTGTAAGGTGGAGGAATAATTATTTTGCGCGTAATAAGGAGGCACTTCCTTGCGGCCGCCTGGACCCAGCTGTCAGCCTCTCCACGTACAGTACTCTTCCGATGAAAGTCGATCGTTGACCACGTTGCCCATGCCGCGCCGAGAGCACCAGGGCGGTGGTATGGACGACGACGAGGCCTAGGAAGGGGACGACGCGGAGCCGGGGAAGACGCAGCAGTGGAAGCCCGCGCGGAGAGGAGTATGAGGGTTCACTGGTTCGGCTGCGGTGTGAGGCTGCCGTCGCCGCAGAATAACAGGGGGTGTGGGTGAGTAGAGGGATGGCCTGGCCAGTGGTGGGAGTAGTAGGGGGCGGTGAGGCCTCCGCCGCATCGCAGCCGGCCACGGGAGGCAGGAGCACGAGGCCCGACCGGCGCTGGTTTGGGCGGCTGGAGCAAGAAGACCAGAGGTTGAAGAAGCACTACGGCCGTTGGATGGACATCGTACGGTCACTAGAGCTAGAATCGTGCATATTGACTAAGTTGACAAAGCCCTGCGTCCCCATCAACTTAGTAGGCCCACAAGTCAGCCTGCCACTATACTGGGTCCCAGCTAACAGGGGGAGTATTCATTTTTTTGCGTAATAAGGAGGCACTTCCTTGCGTGCGAAGATATAGCTGGTGGGTCCGAGCTGTCAGCGGCGGTAACGTTTTTTTCGCGAAATACAGAGGCCCTTTCGGTGGGTCCCATATGTCAGGTGGAGGAATCAATATTTTGCGCGTAATAAGGAGGCATTTCCTTGCGTGTGGCCGTGGACCTAGCTGTCCGCCTCTCCACCTAAAGTCCACTTCAGATACATGTCGGTCGTTGACCATGTTGACCAGGCCGCGCCGAGAGCACCAGGGCGGTGGACGACGGCGAGGCCTAGGAAGGGAACGACACGGAGGCAGGGAAGACTCGGCAGTTGTTTCCAACGCGGAGGGGAGTACGACTGTACGAGGGTTTACTGGTTCGTCTGCCGTCGCCGGAGAATAACAGCAGGTGTGGGTGAGTAGAGGGATGGCTAGGCCAGCGATGGGAGTACGGTCGGGCGGTGAGGCCTCCGCGGCAGCACAGCCGGCCGCGGGGAGGAGGGAGCAGGCAGTCCCGCCGGCGCCTGTTTGAGAGGCTGGAGCAGGAAGAGCAGAGATTGAAAAAGCACGACAGCCATTGGATGGCCATCCAATAGTCACTGCTTGTGCGTCAACCTTTTTTTAAGAAAGCCTCAAATCTGTGGGAAACAGCATACAGCCCATCTGCCATTATTTCTAATAATTTACAGCCCATTTGCTAATTATTAAGGTTTTTCTTGGATCCCATATTCTTTTTGTTAGCATTACATCCCATATTGTGGCCACGATTAAGAAATTATACGAAATTTTGCATATTTCGGTGTGGTCCGAACTGTTTTTAATCCTGAAATTTCGACTCACATTCAAACTGATTTTAAAAATAAATGTATATCAATATAAAATCCAACAAATTCTCCACCCATAAAAATTAATGTAATTTCAAATCTCGAAATGAAAAAAAGATATTTGAAACTAATTGCTGGTTTGATGTGTTTTAAAAATGTACAGCCCATTTCTCATTACTGATGGGCCATATTCTCGGCCAGCCGAATGAAAGCTCTCCTCTTCGTCTTGAAAGATTTGCAGCCCAACAGGCCTGACAAAGCGACTTACTTGGCAAATCACAAAAAAACTGGGATGTGGCCGTGGACCCAGCTGTCAGCCTCTCCACGTACAATACTCTTTCGATGGAAGTCGTTCTTTGACCACGTTGACCAAGCCGCACGGAGAGCACCACGGCGGTGGACGACGGTGAGGCCTAGGAAGGGGACGACACGGCAGTGGAAGTCCGCGCGGAGAGGAGTACGAGGGTTCACTGGATCGGCTGCGGTGTGAGGCTGCCGTCGCCGCAGAATAACAGGGGGAGTGGGTGAGTGGAGGGATGGCCTGGCCAGCGGTGGGAGTAGTATGGGGACGGTGAGGCCTCCGCGGCAGCACAGCCGGCCACGGGATGCAGGAGCATGCCGCACGACCAGCACTGCTTTGGGCGGCTGGGGCAAGAAGACCAGAGGTTGAAGAAGCACTACGGCCGTTGGATGGACATCGTTGACCACGCCGCGCCGAGAGCACCAGGGCACTGGTTTGGGCGGCTGGGGCAGGAGGATCAGAGACTGAAGAAGCACGATTGCTGTTAGATTGACATCTAACGGTCTGACGCTGGTAGAGTCGATTGTTGACTAAGTTTCTTTTTTGAGAAACCTTGTGTACGCATGAACTTAGTAGGCCCACAAGTCAGCCTCCAAATCTATGGCAGACAACATAAAGCCCATTTGCTATTTTTTATAATTTGCAGCCCATTTGCTAATTCTTAAGTAATTTATTACAGCCCATTTTCTGCCTAGGACCACGGTCAAAAAGTCCAACCTTATTTTGCATATTTCGGTGGAGTCCAAACTGTTGTAATCCCGAAATGATAAACATTTTGTTAAGAACTTATTGATTTGCCAAAAAAATCGTTTTGTTTTTGTAAGAAAATAAGACGTGGGACAAATTTAGTTGGTTTAAGGGAAAACCAGTGGTAAAAAATCAGCTATGGGTGGGAAAAAACAAAAAAAATAAGGATGTAAATATGAATAGGGAATTTTATGTGTTTTCAATATAATGATACGTGTATACGAACTAGTAAAACTATAGGTAGAGCTTAGAAAACGGATGTAGGACATGCGTTTCAAGAGGAAAATAGAACTGGGCTGTGTGTTTGATTCAGTAAAAAAAATTTCCTGCGGATGTTGTAAGACAAAATATAACTACCGCTGGCGGGCTGGAGGCCAATAGATACCTGCTGGATCTTTGTGCCCCGTCGTCATGGGCTGGGCCTGTTAAAAACAAAACAACCCTGGCAATCTACAACCCAGTTGAAACTTGCTCGACCTGAAAAAACAATATACGTGCTCAATAAACGAGAGAATTCTGCAAGTACAGACTGATAACTGGGATGCAGCACGGATATTGTTTTTTTATCGTGATAATAAGTGCATGCACTTGCTTCGAAAAAATTGGAGAACTGGGAATTCGAACGGCGGGTGCTTATGCTACCCATCAAGTAAAAATTAGGTGCCTGAAAATTCGTTTCAAAAAAAATGATTCAGCTTTATATCCACGTCGACCCTCGGCATGATGGTTGGAAGCAAATGGAAGTTCATACCAAAAGATCGTTAACAACAATACCAACTTGCGGACGACAAGGTAGTACAACTACCAATACCAAACTAACTTATAATCTTTTTACTCCCGGCCCTAGTGTTCGTCTAGTAGAAAATCTTGCAGAGGACCAACTCCCGCTCCTTCTCTTGCTCCAGGTCCCCGAGGTGGTACTGGTGCATCACCCAGTTGGTCCTCTGCTGGTCGAAGTTCTTGTTGGTGAGCAGCACCAGAACCTTTTTTGCTGCCCGTTTGCCGGCAGTTGACCATCACCGGCAAGGTATTGCCGGTCTTGTGCCACATCGCGTGCATGCCGCACTCTGACTGTATCTTGCGACGCGTCCACGTGCCCCTTTTGAACGCCCTGGAATTGTGCTGGAAGAAATGCTTCCGGCCACTCAGTGTGATACCTGCAGTATTGTGGAATACAACTTTTAGTGTACCTAGTTGGCATTTTCATAACATCTTTGGCATGTTGTAGTCACTTGTTTCACTTTTTATTAACTGTCAAATTGTAATTGCTTCACCAGGTCTGCGTGTAAAAGGAAAAATAGAGCTATAAACAAAGGAATATGTTTGTGCAAGTAGACGGCCGATCGGTGTCTTACCTGGAAGTTTCTCAGGTTGGGTGTAACATATGCCGTGCTCGCTGTCGATGGTTGGTATGAACAAATCGATGAGAGACTGAAATCTCGCGCTGTCAGCACTCACTTTGGCCTCAAGTTTCTTAGGTTGGGCCAATCCTTCTTCGACTTGCATCGGTAATTCCAGAATACCCGAACACGCCGCCGGGATTCTTGTGTCACCTCACGCGCAGCGTGTTGTCACGTCAATTCAATGTGTGGACATGATGAGTAATTTGACCGACGTATACTAGTACTGCTACTGTACTACTTACTAGTCGTATTTAGTGTCACAATTTATACATAGGTTTAACTAACAAGTACGCACTTGAAGCCTAACTAATATATATATATATGGCTTCTGCACAACATCTCCATCATCATTATTAGTACATCCTACGCAGGTGAGTTAGGATGCACTTGATCCCAGGAAGGTATCTATCCTTCAAACCAGAGGAGTGCTTCAAACTAACAACAGTACATAATATCCAACAAAAGAGGGTCGTGCTACAGCAGCAAAATACATGGCTCATCTAGATATCAACACGAATCAAGTTGTGCATATTTGCTGTTGGCATGAACCACATCACCGCATGTCAGGTTTGCAAAAGCCATCCATCGCATGGAAGCTTGATGCCTTTCACACAATGAAGATTATCTGGCAACAAGCTGTGTCGACGAATCTCTGGATATGGTGATTCATGAAACCCATGGTATGATGTGTAAACACAGTGCCCCCTCGCGAATGGAAGTTGCATAGCACAGTAATCATCGCCGGTGATATGATCAGTGATTGGTCGGATGATCGGATAATTGAGCCCGAGGAACAAGGTGTGGTTGCCGAGGCTGTAAACCCGCCTCCAGTTGAATACGCCTGGCCGAACGGAGCTGGGATCTTTCTCGAACACGAAGCAACCATAGCCATCAATGTCACGAACGCCCCATGCATTGTACTGCATGTGGTTTGATGTACTTGTTTGGTCAATTTGGTACGTGCGAATGAGCATCAAATGACCTTCGTCAGCTGAACGAGCGATAAACCACCACCCATCGGCTAGTATGATTCCAGGTCCTGGAATCATGACGGCCAGCGCATTTGCGTCTGCTGCAACAATTCAAATTGGAGACCAAAAAGACAAAAATAAACAATCATGTTCAAAGTATGTATGGAATTAAGATTATTATAACAGTGACACATATCATAGACAGAGAATTGCAATGCCGTGGTCATAATCATACCCCAAGTTAAAAAAATAAGCCAATGGCTTTCATATTCTAGCAAGATGTCATGGTTCAAACATCATGTAACAATGAGAGGAAAACAGCTATGACAGCGCCTACTCATATTCTACCATAGCACTTACTACTATTGTTCTCATATCAACTCTAAGCAATAACATGCGTTGTTATAAAAATCTTGTAAACGAGAGTAACATATAGCAATCATGATGTTATGCTCATAATATGTATTCTAACAATCATTAGATGCCAATTGTTCCCATATCAACTCTAACAATAACATGTGTGGTCATAAAAATCTAGGAAATGAGAGGAACATATAGCAATGATGTGGTTATAGACATGCTATGCATTCTAAATTTGTAACAAATGAACAGGCAGTCGTATTCATAAGGTAAAGATGAGATGAGATAGAACAATTACACGACGATAGATTCCACTAGTATAGGTAGCCAATTTGTGCGTCGACCGCGTAAACGATGCCATCATGCACTATAGCATCAGACAGAAATGTTTCCTCAACGGGATTGATGATGAGCCGTAACCATGTATGGCAACCGGATTCCAGATAGACTAATCCCTTGTTGAACAAGGCAGTGAGCTTGTAATCCATGTAGTCTTCTGATGGTGTGGGCACATTGCGGATTACAACTTTCTGCAAACAGAGGTCGAGCCAAAAGCTTGACGCGTCTCGTGCGTAGTAGGCAGGAGTGTCCGGCGGGCCGCGAGGCTCGATGGCGGCAGTATCCAAAGATGGAAGGGTGATCTCTCGCTGGGTGTAGATATCCACGAGACGCCATGGACTACCAGATTGGTGGATGAGGACGACCTAGTTGGCCTACATGCCCGCCCAGTAGTGGCCGCGTATGAAGGGCAGGTGGACGGGTAGTGGTAGCATGTCTAGGGGCACCACGGCAACCTCTGTAGGATCGTCAAGTCAGTGTCTGGGCCACCTGTGAGGATCGGGCATCAGCAACAGGCTGTCTTGAAAAGAGCAGGCCGGTTGCATACGAGTAGACGGTACAAAGACACCGAGCATGCGGCCAGACGGACGGTGCTGAGTAGGTCCATACGACTATAGATCTGCTCTAAGAGAACATCGGGGAGGGAATTCCAATTGCGGCTCTGCGTGTCAGTCGGTTCTGCCATTGGGGTTTTCGGTGCCTGCAAGCCAGCGGGGAAGTGGATTCGGGCGGGCGAGCGAAGAAGCTTCTCCTCGTGTGGCCGAGCAGTGAGCGGGGGGATATGGTACGCGCTAGCTACCAAGGAAGATGGCGTGGGCGGGCGAGCAGTGAGCGGGGGTAAATGGTGTGCGGCCGACGATGGGGAAGAGAGGAGGAAGAAGAAGAGAGGAGGAAGAAGAGTGGAAGACGGGGAAAAAAGTGCATTCAATTTCAATTCTACTAGTACTACTACCAGGATATACCGTCCTTCGGAGTGTAAATAGTTACACCGATGACATGTGGGTCTACCACAACATGGCCCATATGTCAGTTAATGGAGGACAGAGGTGCGTAGGCGTATTTGCGGAAGCGTGCTCTACTGGCAAACATGATGGCAGTACTGGGTAAGGCTGATTTAGTAACACCAACACGCTGGTTCAGCTTATTAATTACATGTCCCATCTGCTGCAGCGTGTATTGTCACTTCACTGCGAAGACTAGTTGAATAGTTCTCTCTGACCGAGATGGGGAATAAATGGATCGCGAGGACTTCCTTTCTACAGTATCCCTATGCCTCTACGCTCACTTCACTCATTTTGCTCCGTACCTAGTCACTTGTTGAAATCTGTAGAAAGACAAATACTCCGTATTTGAGAACAGAGGGAGGCTTTTACTCTGTACTACTCCCTTCGTTCCAAAATAGATGACTCAACTTTGTACTATATTTGGGAACAGAGGGAGTATCACCATATGGAGGGAACAGAGGAAGCTTGAAATATGAATATGTCAATGGGAGGGACTAAGCCCCATGCATGCATGCATGCAACATGCAACACTCACACGTACACATGGACGCACGCAACACTTACGCACCCATGCGGCACACAGCACACGACGCAACACACACGCTCATGCTCAAGTGCTCAACCTACTCCCTATGTCCGTGAAAGACTGTACATTTAGAGATTTACACATTGAACAGGGCATAATTAATGCCCAAAAGTAGCAGACTTATGTGTGCATGCGACCATTGAGATAAAAAGATTAAATAAGGCCGTTGCATGCTGTAATTAAGGATAGACATGTAGCCTATACCTACAGCACAAGTTGGTGCATTAGTCAATCAATATCGATTTAGTAGATTAAAGGCTAAATGAATTGGAAGTGTAGATGTACATCATGTAGTACACTCTTTGTTGGAAGACCGAGGAGGACACGTGCATGCACTAACATACACAGCCAGGGCGGTTCGCGCGCAAGGGTTGGACTCGTATCGCGCCTGCGTAAAGTTTTGTTTAACTGATTTCCTTAATCTGCCAACTGACAGGTGGGACCCAGAAACCAGGTGACAATTTAACCAGTCAACAATGTGCCATGTCGACTATGTGGCCGGTCAGTAGGGTGCAATACAGTGCTCTACGATAAGCTAGTGATCGCATAATCGCCGCAAAACTATATATAGTGACCGTAAAGAGCGTACTGTTACATACGTTGACCGCCAGTGTATTTTTCTCGTTTCAAATTAAGCCATATTAATCGAAAAGGACGCAGTATGGACTACTACTACTAGTACTAGTACTGCTTTGATGTGTCCCGTCAACTCGCCGAACGAGGAGAAGCTTGCTTACTATGCCTCTCCCTCGCCCACGAGCGGGGTGGTTCGCAGGACGAGGAGAGGGTTTTGACTACAACGCCCTCTCCCTCTCCCTCGCCCTCACCCACGCGCGCGGTGATTCACAGGACGAGGAGAGGGTTTTGACTACAGTGCCCTCTCCCTCTCCCTCTCCCTCTCCCTTGCCCTCGCGGTGGACGTGCAATAGTTCAATCGGTGTCAGATTGCCAGAAGCATATTGTACTGTAGTATCATCATTGTTGGACCTTCCGAAGAGGAGAAGAACCAAGTGCAAGGTTCACACGAGTACGAACTGTTTAACCTCCTGAAGAGGCAAAGAGCCAGCTGCAAGGTTCACACGAGTACGAACTGTTGAACCTCCCGAAGAGGCAAAGAGCCAAGCGCAAGGTTTTATAGGAGTTGTCATCCTAGTAGGAGTGTACTAGTACAACTATAGCGAATGATGCTACCGTATGATGCCGCCACGTCACGTATATCCAAAGCTGTGCCACCTTTTTTTCTCAAAGAGCGTGTTGGAGCCTGTGCAACAACCACACAAGTTGCACATAGACATAACACATTTACTAGCAATGAATTC
>NC_053026.1:492613481-492627472 GCF_003073215.2 Triticum urartu | reverse complement strand
GGGAACCGCACTAATCTGGGTTTAATGCCGCTCATGATAAGACCATTTGCACGTTCGACCTGGCCGTTAGTTTGTGGGTGATAGACGGAAGCGTAGTCGAGCTTGATGCCCATGTTTTTGCACCAGAGTTTTACCTCATCGGCCGTGAAGTTCGTGCCGTTATCAGTGATGATGCTGTGGGGAACGCCGTAACGGTGTACGACCCCGGATATAAAGTCTATCACCGGTCCGGATTCGACCGTCTTAACATGCTTGGCTTCTATCCATTTGGTGAATTTATCCACCATGACCAGTAAGTATTTTTGCGTGTGGGTTCTGCCTTTAAGGGGTCAAACCATGTCAAGCCCCCAGACCGCGAAGGGCCAAGTAATGGGGATAGTTCGGAGGGCGGTGGGTGGCATATGGCTTTGGTTTGCAAAGAGCTGGCATCCGGTGCATCGTTGGACTAAGTCCTGAGCGTCTGCCCGGGCCGTCGGCCAATAAAAGCCTGTACGGAAGGCCTTGCTTACAAGGGACCGAGCTGCAGCGTGATGACCGCCCAGTCCGGCATGAATTTCAGCCAGGAGGTTCCGCCCCTCCTCTTCGGAGATGCACCTTTGAAGTACTCCGGTAGTGCTTTTCTTATAAAGCTCTCCCTCGTGGACTGTGTAGGCTTTGGATCGCCGCACTATGCAGCGTGCCTCATTTTGGTCCTCGGGGAGTTCCTGCCTAGTGAGGTAGGCGAGGAATGGTTCTGTCCATGGGGCAATGACGGCCATTATTACATGGGCTGAAGGTGTTATTTCATTGGCAGAGCCTCCGATTGTGTCAGAATGTTCGGTGTCGGGCAGTGCGGTTGGGTTCGTTGTGTTATTGTTCGGCTCCCCTTCCCATACTACGGATGGCTTGAACAGCCTTTCCAAGAAGATGTTGGGAGGACTACATCGCGTTTTGCGCCGATGCGTGCCAGGACATCTGCCGCATGATTATTTTCCCAGGCTATATGGTGAAATTCAAGCCCCTCGAACCGAGCTGACATTTTTAGGACGGCGTTGCGGTAAGCTGCCATTTTTGGATCCTTGGCATCGAAGTCTCCATTTATTTGGGATATTGCGAGGTTCGAGTCCCCGCGCACCTCTAGGCGTTGAATGCCCATGGATACTGCCATCCGGAGACCATGTAAAAGGGCCTCATATTCGGCTGCATTGTTGGAGTCTGTGTACATAATCTGGAGTACGTATTGAACTGTGAAAGTACCCCCTTGAGCAGAGAGGTTATGGCGTCCTGGGATTTCGAATGGCGAAATGGAGGCGATGGGAGGGGGAACGATGACTTAGGGACGCGCTTGTCCAAAATGTAGGTGTGTTACAAAAGTACCCCCACCGATTTGAACTAGCGGCCCTTTCGGCTTAGGGTTAGAAGGGGGATTTCACGTGTTGGGATTTGGCAGCTGGAGGGAGTTGTTGCGCGCATTGTAATTTCGGGATATCAAGGCGCGGGTTGTGAAAGTGCGGGTTTTGGGAGCACGATATCTGAATTTTAGGGATATAACAAGGCACGGGTTGAATTTTAGGGACGAGCCTAACATGTAATATTGTACTTGTCCGTACCAAATCAATTTGCACTTCCCTCAATGAAAAAACAAAAAAATAGAACTATTCACACCACACAAAGAGAGAGTCTTGTCCCGTTTTACTATACAAATGCTATTCAAAGCTATGAATCCATGTTATGTCCAATTACATTTTTTCGTATAATGCATGTAACCTACTCATACCAACATTTTAGTGCATTCCAAATGTCTATACTACCACTGCAATTCGAACCAAATTTGAATTTGTTTCTCTATTTGAATAAGAATCTACAATCACGATTGTTGCCAACTTCAACCATCATTCGTGTATTACCTTAACAACACACCGCATGATTACTATAGAGATAGATATGAACTATGTGTACTATATGAACTTGAATTTAATTTTTTGAATACACTTGATGTTGATTCCAAATAATAGTACATTTGATGTACTAACTAGATATTCATAATCTAAACCATGTTCCATACGTACACCGTGTTTATCACACAAGTATAGTGCCCCGCCCCCTACATTATGACAAGTATTTAGCCCTGAGCTGCAAAAGCCACACATTAGCCCAAATTATAATCAATGTTCTACATTATGATATCTTCTTCAAGTAGTATCCACTTTTTTATAATGAATTATGATCTCTGTTCGTCTTTTACACCTTCACGATCCTCTTCTCTTTGTAGCTAGCTAGCGCTAACTTTCTATCATGCATGCACACGCCCGCCCCTCTCACCCTCCCTCAGCTCCCCTCCATCGCGCACATTCGTTATTTCTCTTTAGGTCGTTCACCACGGTGTGTGTAGGCCCCCCGGCTCCTTCTTTCCGGCACACACCGGTCGATATACCTCTCTAGCCAAGTGTGCCTACCACAAACACACTTCCCCTCTTCTCTTCTCACCGTCCATGCCCCCTATGTCCAATACGGTTCCACGCAGGTGCACACTCCCGCCCCTCTTTTCATCGATCTCATACTCGCACACTCCTCCCCCCTCGACATAGTAGGCCTCTCGCACCACCTCCTAGCCGCACCCCTCTCCCCCTGTCTGTCTCTCCGGACCTTATTTGCTTCTAACACATGCATGCATGTATACGTACTGATCTCCCTACATATAGCTAGGTCGACTATAATTCTTTTCCCACACGCAGATAGACTTACCTCACTAGTTATGTCTCTCCCTTTCTCGGACACACGATGGTTGATCTTCCTATGTAGTTACGTATGCTTACCACAACCATATCGTCTCCCCTCATCATCCTTGCATACCTCCCGACCATCTCTCACACGCACGTGCATAGACAGACAGACATCCCCGGCCCTCTTATTGATATTGCACTCGTACCCTCCGTTTGTCTAGCAGGCTCTCCCACCATTTGTGAGAAGCAACTCCACCACCAACCCTCCGACACTCTACCTTTGTCTTTCTCCCAACCTTATTCCTCTGCTACACATATCCATGGATGCCGATCGATCTCCCTTAATACATAGCTAGGTCTCTCTCCTTCTCCACACATATACTAGTCGATCTACCTCTCTATAGTTAGGTCTCTGCCCCCCCCCCCACACACACACGATAGTCGAATGTTGTAGGTAGGTATCCATGCCACAGAGAAAAACTGCACCTCTGCCCTCTCAAATTCAGTAGGCCAGCCGCCCTATATCTTTGACGTGGGCAAAACACAAATTCGATGGCACTCTTTATCGATCGCGCAGCCACACACTTCATCCCTGTTTTCGATTCTATCGATATCTCACGTCGATGATCCCTCCACTCTCTTCTCGTGGATCGCTCCCTCTATATATGATATATCCATGACTCTGTTTGACACACAATTGCATATGTTACATTTTTTGTTTGAGATATCATCGACACATTGCCTCTGTTTCGCACAAAACATCTCTCTCACACCCACCCACGTACATACCTTCACCAAAAGAAGAGGTGCACGCACGACACGTACTCACGTCTGATACGTCTCCAACGTATCTATAATTTTTGATTGTTCCATGCTATTATATTATCTGTTTTGGATGTTTATGGGCTTTATTATACACTTTTATATTATTTTGGGACTAACCTATTAACCCAGAGCCCAGTGCCAGTTTCTGTTTTTTCCTTGTTTTAGAGTATCGCAGAAAAGGAAAATCAAACGGAGTCCAATTGACCTGAAACTTCACGGAACTTATTTTTGGACCAGAAGAAGCCCACGGAGTATCGATGGACCAGGAGAGTCCCGGGCTGCCCACGAGGGTGTGGACAGCCCGGAGGTCCACCGACGTACTTCTTCCTCCCATATATACCCATATACCCTAAAAACTTCGGGGAGCACAATAGATCGGGAGTTCCGCCGCCAGAAGCTCCGTAGCCACCGAAAACCAATCTAGACCCGTTCCGGCACCCTGCCGGAGGGGGGAATCCCTCTCCGGTGGCCATCTTCATCATCCCGGTGCTCTCCATGACGAGGAGGGAGTAGTTCTCCCTCGGGGCTGAGGGTATGTACCAGTAGCTATGTGTTTGATCTCTCTCTCTCTCGTGTTCTTGAGGTGGACGATCTTGATGTATCGCGAGCTTTGCTATTATAGTTGGATCTTATGATGTTTCTCCCCCTCTACTCTCTTGTAATGGATTGAGTTTTCCCTTTGAAGTTATCTTATCGGATTGAGTCTTTAAGGATTTGAGAACACTTGATGTATGTCTTGCGTGGGATACCCGTGGTGACAATGGGGTATTCTATTGATCCACTTGATGTATGTTTTGGTGATCAACTTGCGGGTTCCGCCCATGAACCTATGCATAGGGGTTGGCACACGTTTTCGTCTTGACTCTCCGGTAGAAACTTTGGGGCACTCTTTGAAGTACTTTTGTGTTGGTTGAATAGATGAATCTGAGATTGTGTGATGCATATCGTATAATCATACCCACGGATACTTGAGGTGACATTGGAGTATCTAGGTGACATTAGGGTTTTGGTTGATTTGTGTCTTAAGGTGTTATTCTAGTACGAACTCTAGGGTGTTTGTGACACTTATAGGAATAGCCCAGGATTGATTGGAAAGAATAACTTTGAGGTGGTTTCGTACCCTACAATAATCTCTTCGTTTGTTCTCCGCTATTAGTGGCTTTGGAGTGACTCTTTGTTGCATGTTGAGGGATAGTTATATGATCTAAGTATGTTATTATTGTTGAGAGAACTTGCACTAGTGAAAGTATGAACCCTAGGCCTTGTTTCAACACATTGCAATACCGTTTACGCTCACTTTTATCATTAGTTACCTTGTTGTTTTTATATTTTCAGATTACAAAAACCATTATCTACCATCCATATACCACTTGTATCACCATCTCTTCGCCGAACTAGTGCACCTATGCAATTTACCATTGTATTGGGTGTGTTAGGGACACAAGAGACTCTTTGTTATTTGGTTGGAGGGTTGCTTGAGAGAGACCATCTTCATCCTACACCTCCTACGGATTGATAAACCTTAGGTCATCCACTTGAGGGAAATTTGCTACTGTCCTACAAACCTATGCACTTGGAGGCCCAACAACGTCTTCAAGAAGAAGGTTGTGTAGTAGACATCAACGTCTCGTTCCCGGCCACACCCGCGCGGGTACACAGTGGAGTTCATTTTTGTACGAAGAGGCAGCCCATGTGATAATTTGACGTGTGTAGCGGTTGTTTACTCGAAGGAGGGTCGTGTACCATGCATAGATGGAACAAAGTTTGACTTGACTTGTTATTATTAAATAAAGTTATATTACTCAGAGGACGTACAGAATATAAAATGATTGTAGTCGGGAAAAAAGAAAAATCCACTCCACTATATACAATGGAGCTTGCCTGCCGGGGTTTGTCTCTCATCACACCATCTCACACAAGGCGGCGGTGGCTTCTCTCTCTCACCGTTGGTCACTGATCCGGCCGCATCACGTCCGCCAGCGGAAAGGGAGGATGTGCATCGTTTCTCCGTTCGACGGTGTTGAGGCAGCACGTCCCCATCTGCGGTACCCGCCGTTCTCTCTGACCAAGCTCCAGCGCGGTAGGGCCTTCGCCATTTGCTCGCTGCCGTAGTATGGGCAGTTCCCGGCCGCCGGCGCCCTCCTAGTTACATCCCGACGACCCTTAGGTACAGCTTCCTCTGGCCTTTCTCCACTGCCCATCTTCCCACGTTGCTGATGTGGAAAATCCTTCATGTGGATCTTCTTTAGTTGTTTGCTTAAAACGTATTTTGGTCGGCGTACTTTCCATCTTGCAACCTCGTCCTCAAACCGTTTTTGATAAACCATCATGCTGCTATATTTCCCTTATTACATGGAATATGCTTCTTTTTTGTCAGCGTATGTGTCTTCAACTCGTGTTTATTGGGCAGTGTTTGTCTCCTTTCTACCTCCTTTTGCAAACAAGGCTATCCATTTCACCTCGTTGCTATTGCGACCTTTTGGTGAACTACACAAATCACTTTTTTCTTAAGAGTGTTTTGTGTAGTTCCACCAAAATGCCACACAAGCAACATATTTACATTTCTGTGGGACTGTAGAAAGGGAGATTGGTTTTGCTATCCTCCTCATCCAACTCCGTGCCTAATCTTCTCCAACAAGTAGTTAGTCCTAAAGAGAGATCGCAGAGGTGATCGGCTTCTATTTGTGTGTGTTATGTTTCATCATCTAGTTCCACTATTATTTTAATCACACTGACTGGATATCTTTGCAAACCGGGAAGGTCAGCTCGATTTTAGTGGAGCTGCACAAAATGATCAGATTGTGATGTGCTCCATACACCTCTTTTTTGGCTACAGAATTGGGTGAAACTAGCTACCAACCAATGAATACCGTGCCCAGGAAATGGAGCCATGCCTATGAACAACATCGATCAATTATATATTTTTCTTTATGTGTACACCTTCTCATAACTTTGTCTTCAGATGAGTTGCATTAGCAGTGTAACATCCCAATTTCCAATTTGGATGTTATAAATAGGTCATCATATGCATATCATATTTTATTTGCATATTTGGTTGTGATCCTAGAAATCTTAAGCAACTCAAGGACCCACAGAGAGAGTTGGGGATTTCATAAATTTTCATATTTGAACTTTTCTCAAATTTGAAAAGAGGATCCATTTGGCTTTAATATTTTTCTCTCCAACTATTTCCAATATTTGAATTAAAAGAGAGAAGATAATATGACTTCTTCAAAAAAAGAGGAATATTGGAGGAGAAATTTTAAAATCAAATTTATATTTTATTTGAATGAGAAAAATATGCATTTTTGAAAATTACATTTTTAGGCCACAAAAATGTTCACCTTGTTCTAAATAATAGGTTTAGATGGTGAAAATTGTTTTGGCATTTTTAGAAAAAAAAATCATATTTTATTACGATTTTATTCAGGCGGAATTTTTATATATAAAAAAATCCTTCCCTCACCCGACTGGGCCGAAGGCCCAGCCGAGCAGCCGAGCAGCCCACCTCGCCGTCGCCTTCCTCCCGCGCGGGGAGGAGACCCGCCGCCGCACGGCGCCGAGGGGAGTCCGAGCCGGACTCCACCCCCCGCCGCCCCCGCCCAAGGCCGACCCCCCTGGCATTTATGACCACCATCCCCGCCGCCTCCTCCCTTACCTTGAGCTATCGCACCACCGTCGTCGAGCCGCGCTGCCGCCGCCCCACAGCGCCGCCTCGCCCGCGCCGCCGCCTTGCCTCGCCGCCTGCCGGAGTTCACTGCCGCCGTTTAGCCGTCGCCATGAACCGGTACAAACCGCCCTGGTTCACCGGTTTATTTTCGGTTTTTTCGGTTCTCGGTTTAGGGTTAGGGTTTTTCTCGGTTTTTTAAACGAATCTATTTAGCGAACGTTCTCTGTTCTATTCGTTTTAACGAACACGTTCATTCCTTTGTCCCTGATAGCGAATGTTTGTTCGATAGCCTTTTTCTTTTATTCTATTTTCAATTAGGGGCCTATCTGCGATTATTTTTATCGCAGATTAACCCTTGATCTTGAAACCCTCACAACTTTTTGCTCGCTTGTCCAAATCCATTGAAACCAACGCCAAAATCTTCGTCTTGTTCCCCTCTTTCCAGTAACCAACTTGAACATGGTTTTAACAATTTAAAATTTGGTTGCAAGAAGATTTGAATTCAAACTTCTTTTGATCGTAGTTTGAGTTTCGTAGCTCCGATTTGGTTGATTCTTTTTGCAAATCGAAGCTCTTCAGTTGAACTTTCAGTTTGGATCTTTTCTGAGTTTTACCCTTGCATCTTATGCTTGTGCTTATGTATGCTATTGTTTGTTTGCACGATAGAGTTTCCGGAGTGCGAAGCGTGCTACTACGAGTCACTAGGGTTTTCAGATCGTCGCAAGGCAAGTACTTTGATCATACCCCTTATTACCCAGTTTTTATGCATTAGTTTCAATCCTCAAACACTGCATGGTTAGGACTTGAATACTTGTGGGTATTGGGAAGTAGTGATGAGGTAGTACCTATTGTCTTTATTCAAACCCTGGGAGTTACTTCTACGTTATGCTTATACTGCTATGCTATGCTCGTAGACGTGGTTTGGTTGAGTGATCCATGACAGATGTGAGAGTTTTAATTAATGGTTAAACTTAAGGTGGCTACTTTAATACACATCTGGGTGGATTGGTTGAGGCACCCTGGAGCACCCAGTGGTTGTCTGGGCACCTGGAGCAATCCAGTGTTGTCCTGGGATATCCCGGAGTACCCGTGTGATCATCCTACGGTTTGCCACCCAGGCTCAAAGGGATCATAAGATTATTCATGCTGGAAACTTCCGTGTGCAGCCACAAGCCATTATGGGCTCTGGCATAGTTGAGTATGTTGTGTGACCTCTTTCAGTGGTAGACTAGCAGATGTAGGGGATGTAGGTGGTACTGTCTACCCATCGTAAAGAGTTAATGCTTCTGAAAGACTGTGTCTCGGTCATCCGTTTCTCAAACATCATGTAGTGCGAGAAATCCAACGGAGGAGATCGAGTCTTGTGGGGAAAAGTGCGCAAACCTCTGCAGAGTGTACAAACTAATCATGATTAGCCGTGTCCCCGGTTATGGACATCTTGAGTATCTGGTACTTGGATTATTGTTGATCTCATCACTCTTAATATAATTTGTTGGGTTATGTTCGTATCTACTTTTCCAAACACTTTTGCCCTTGTTTTGGACTCTAACTTGCATGATTTGAATGGAACTAACCCGGACTGGCGCTGTTTTCAGCAGAATTACCATGGTGTTATTTACGTGCAGAAACGAAAGATCTCGTAATGACCTGAAACTTCACGGAACATCTTTTCGGAAACAATAAAAAAACCTTGCAAAAGATGAAGACCAGGGGGGCCCACACCCTAGCCACGAGGGTGGGGGTGCGCCTGCCCCCCTAGGGCGCGCCCCCCGACCTCGTGGGCCCCCTGGAGCTCCTCCGACCTCGACTCCAACTCTATATATTTGCTTTCAAGGAGAAAAAATAGAGAAGAATGATTCATCGCGTTGTACAATACGGAGCCGCCGCCAAGCCCTAAAACCTCTCGGGAGGGCTGATCTGGAGTTCGTCCGGGGCTCTGGAGAGGGGAATCCGTTGCCACCGTCATCATTAACCTTCCTCCATCACCAATTTCATGATGCTCACTGCCGTGCGTGAGTAATTCCTTCATAGTCTTGCTGGACGGTGATGGGTTGGATGAGATTTATCATGCAATCGAGTTAGTTTTGTTAGGGGTTTGATCCCTAGTATCCACTATGTTCTGAGATTGACGTTGCTATGACTTTTCTGTGCTTAATGCTTGTCACTAGGGCCTGAGTGCCATGATTTTAGATCTGAACCTATTATGTTTTCATCAATATATGAGAGTTGTTGATCCTATCTTGCAACTCTATAGTCACCTATTATGTGTTATGATCCGTTAACCCTGAATTGAGAATAATCGGGATACTTACCGGCAATGACCGTAGTTTGTGGAGTTCATGTATTCACTATATGTTAATGCTTTGGTCCGGTACTCTATTAAAAGGAGGCCTTAATATCCCTTAGTTTCCATTAGGACCCCGCTGCCACGGGAGGGTAGGACAAAAGATGTCATGCAAGTTCTTTTCCATAAGCACGTATGACTATATTCAGAATACAAGCCTACATTACATTAATGAATTGGAGCTAGTTCTGTGTCACCCTAGGTTATGACTGTTACATGATGAACCGCATCCGGCATAATTCTCCATCACTGATCCATTGCCTACGAGCTTTCCATATATTGTTCTCCGCTTATTTACTTTTCCGTTGCTATTGCTATCATCACTACAAAATACAAAACATTACTTTTGCTACCGTTACCTTTTGCTATCGTTACCACTACTATCATATTACTTTGCTACTAAACACTTGCTGCAGATATTAAGTTTCCAGGTGTGGTTGAATTGGCAACTCAGCTGCTAATACTTGAGAATATTCTTTGGCTCCCCTTGTGTCGAATCAATAAATTTGGGTTGAATACTCTGCCCTCGAAAACTGTTGCGACCCCCTATACTTGTGGGTTATCAAGACTATTTTCTGGCGCCGTTGCCGTGGAGCATAGCCTATTCTTTGAGTCACTTGGGATTTATATCTGCTTATCATTATGAGGAACTTGAAATATCCAAGAACCAAGATTTATCCCTCAACTACGATGGGAGGTAAGGAACTGCCATCTAGCTCTGCACTTGATTCACCTTCTGTTTTGAGTAAGCTTGCGACACCTAAACCTGCTTCTTCTATTCGTTCTGATATGTCGCATGTTATTGATGATGCCACTTCTGCTATGCATGATACTTATGATGAAACTAATTCTATGCTTGATACTACTGTGCCACTTGGTAAATTTCTTGATGAACAACTTGCTAGGGTTAGAGAGAGTGAAAATATTGAATCTGATAATATTGATGAAAGTGATGATGAAGACTCTTCCCCTAATAATGAATCACCTGTTATTCCTGAGGGTTATGTTTTTGAAAAAGAAGCTGCCTTAGCTATTTTAGCTTGCAAAGATAGATACAAGCTCAAGAGGTTATTAGCTAAATGGAAGCAGCAATCTCTTAATGCTAGAATGAAACCTGACCTTGCTTTTGCTACTTCACCTATCTGTGTTACCGATAAGGATTATGAATTCTTTGTTGATCCTAGTATAATTACTTTGGTTGAATCTAATCCTTTTCATGGCTATGAATCTGAAACTGTTGTGGCACATCTAACTAAATTAAATGATATTGCCACCCTGTTCACTAAAGATGAGAGAACTCGCTACTTTTATATCCTTAAAATATTTCCGTTCTCATTAAAGGGTGATGCTAAGATATGGTTTAATTCTCTCGATCCTGGTTGTGTGCATAGTCCCCAGGATATGATTTATTACTTCTCTACTAAATATTTCCCTGCTCATAAGAAAGCTGCTTTAAGGGGATATTGAGGGAGTCCTGGATTAGGGGGTCTCCGGACAGCCGGATTATATCCTTTGGCCGGACTGTTGGACTATGAAGATACAAGATTGAAGACTTCGTCTCGTGTCCGGATGGGACTCTACTTGGCGTGGAAGGCAAGCTAGGCAATACGGATATGTATCTCCTCCTTTGTAACCGACCTTGTGTAACCCTAACCTCCGGTGTCTATATAAACCGGAGGGTTTTAGTCCGTAGGACAACAACATACAATCATACCATAGGCTAGCTTCTAGGGTTTAGCCTCTCTGATCTCGTGGTAGATCTACTCTTGTACTACCATATCATCAATAAATCAAGCAGGAATAGGGTTTTACCTCCATCAAGAGGGCCCGAACCTGGGTAAAACTTCGTGTCCTGCCTCCTGTTACCATCCGCCTAGACGCACAGTTCGGGACCCCCTACCCGAGATCCGCAGTTTTGACACCGACATTGGTGCTTTCATTGAGAGTTCCTCTGTGTCGTCGCCGTTAGGCTTGATGGCTCCTTCTATCATCGTTAGCGATGCAGTCCAGGGTGAGACTTTTCTCCCCGGACAGATTTTTGTATTCGGCGGCTTTGCACTGCGGGCCAATTCGCTTGGCCATCTGGAGCAGATTGAAAGCTACGCCCCTGGCCATCAGGTCAGGTTTGGAAGCTTAAACTACACGGCCGATATCCGCGGAGACTTGATCTTCGACGGATTCGAGCCTCTGCCTTGTGCGTCACGCGGTCATGATGAGTACGATTTAGCTCTACCATCCGACAGTGTTCAGGAGATCGCACCGGCAGCGCTCCGACCCTCAATTCGGAGCCAGTTGCGCCGTCCATGGACGGGTGGATGGACCCCGCCACGGAGGCCTTACCCTCATCGGCGATCGAGCCGAACATCGACCTTACTCTGCACGAGAGCCGTGTTGACAAACTGCGATCTCTCTCCGGCCACGGACTCCGAACCGCCTGCGCCCGTTCCTAGCGAATCCAATTGGGCGCCGATCATGGAGTTTACCTCCGCGGATATTTTTCAGCACTCGCCCCTTGGCGACATACTGAACTCATTAAGGTCTCTCTCCTTGTCAGGAGAATCCTGGCCGAACTATGTCCGGCAGGATTGGGATGCGGATGGCGTCAAAATTCACCGCCCACCCACCACCCACTTAGTAGCCACTGTCGATGACCTAACCGACATGCTCGACTTCGACTCCGAAGACATCGACGGTATGGACGACGATGCAGGAGACGAACAGGAACCACTGCCCACAGGGCACTGGACGCCCACTTCATCACATGACGTATACATGGTGGACACACCAAAAGAAAACGCAAGGAACAGAAGGACGCAATGAAGGGTTGTCCCCTCGAGAAGCAGTCAAAGCGGCGGCGTAAGCGCCGCTCCAAATCCCGCCTCGGCAGAAACAACGATCATACAGACCCAGCGTTAGAGCAGGGTGAACCATCTCCGGACCACGGCAACACGGAGAATCAAACCGAACAACCCGATTCTGTCAAAGATAACAGTCCGGATGACATCACACCGGACAGACACCGGAGCAACAGAATGCCCGTCAAAGGCTCGTTGCCACCGCGGAGTCTAAAAAGCAGAAGCAAAGGCTCAAGGCTGCGCAAGACACACTTAAAATCAGATGGAGTAAAGTACTCAATACAGCAGCGAAGTACGGCGGTAATTGCCCCACCAAGAGCTACCCGAAGCGGAAGTTGCTACCTGAATTCGATGAGGAGGCCTTAGATCCCCCGCAACCAAAAATTAAAACGGCCATCTGGCCGGATAGACGACCTCACGGCCAACATAGAGCGGCAAACAACGCCACATAAGCCAATACGCGATCCACGCGAGGGCTCGCATCAAAAGGATGGCGCAACCAGATCCATCTATGGACCACGCAAGCGCGCTCCAGCATACGATGCAACACAACAAACATCCGAACAACGCGGTACACCCAGATACAGGGGTGCCGCACACCCCCTATGTTTCACCGATGAGGTGCTGGACCATGAATTTCCAGAGGGATTCAAACCCGTAAACATAGAGGCATACGACGGAACAACAGACCCTGGGGTCTGGATTGAGGACTATATCCTCCATATCCATATGGCTCGAGGAGATGATCTCCACGCCATCAAGTACTTACCCCTCAAGCTCAAAGGGCCAGCTCGGCACTGGCTTAAAAGCCTCCCCGAAAGCTCCATTGGAAGCTGGGAAGAGCTCGAAGATGCTTTTCGGGCGAATTTTCAAGGGACTTATGTCCGACCTCCGGATGCGGACGATTTGAGTCATATAACTCAACAGCCCGGAGAGTCAGCCCGAAAGCTTTGGAACAGGTTTCTTACTAAAAAGAACCAAATAGTCGACTGTCCGGACGCCGAAGCCTTGGCAGCTTTTAAGCACAGCGTCCGAAAATGGCTTGCCAGACACCTCGGCCAAGAAAAGCCGAGAACAATGGCAGCATTAACAAGCCTCATGACCCGCTTTTGCGCGGGTGAGGACAGCTGGCTAGCCAGATGCAGCACCAGCGACCCAAGTACATCCGAAAGTTAGAGATGAAAACGGGAAATCACGACGCAGCAAAAATAAAGCCCGGAATAAAGAAGACAGCCCGAAGAGCACGGCAGTAAACGCCGGATTCAGAAGCTCTCGGCCAGGTCAGCAAAAGCCGCCCCCTAAAGGCGCCAGAGATGAACTGTCCAGCCTGAACAAAATTCTGGACCAAATATGTCAGATCCATAGCACCCCTGGTAAACCCGCTAATCATACCCACAGAGAATGTTGGGTCTTCAAGCAGTCCGGCAAGCTGAACGCCGTACACAAGGGGGAGGATACACCAAGCGAAGACGAGGATGAGCCTCTCAAGCAAGACACTGGGGAACAAAAGAAATTTCCACCAGAAGTCAAAACAGTAAACGTGTTACACGTGATCAAGGGGAGAAACAAAGCGGCACTCCCAGAGAAATATGCCC